>NC_057716.1:89129358-89201215 GCF_004010195.1 Chiloscyllium plagiosum
TAAGGGGCAACTTTTTCACACAGAGGGTGGTACGGGTATTGAATGAGCTGCCAGAGGAAGTGGTGGAGGCTGGTACAATTGCAACATTTAAGAGGCATTTGGATGGGTATATGAATAGGAAGGGTTTGGAGGGATATGGGCCGGGTGCTGGCAGGTGGGACGAGAGTGCGTTGGGATATCTGGTCGGCATGGACGGGTTGGACCAAAAGGTCTATTTCCATGCTGTACATCTCTATGACTCTATGACTCTATGTCCCCTCATGTTAGCCTTCACCATCCAAGGAAAAAGGCTCTCACTGTCCACCCTATCTAACCCTCTGATTATCTTATATGTCACAATTAAGTCACCTCTCAACCTTCTTCTCTCTAATGAAAACAGTCTCAATTCCCTCAGCCTTTCCTCGTAAGACCTTCCCCCCATACCAGGCAGCATCCTAGTAAATCTCCTCTGAATCCTTTCCAAAGCTTCCACATCCTTCCTATAATTCGGTGACCAGAACTGCACGCAATACTCCAGGTGTGGCCCTACCAGTGTTTTGTACAGCTGAAGCTTGATCTTCTGACTCAGAAATTCAATCCCCCTACCAATAAACACCAACACACCATATGCCTTCTTAACAACTCTACCAACCTGGGTGGCAACTTTCAGGGTATTATGCACCTGGACAACGAGATATCTCTGTTAATCTATACTGCCAAGAATTTTACCATTAGCCGAATACTCTGCAATGCTGCTACTTGCTCTGAAATGAATTACCTCACACTTTTCCACATTAAACTCCATTTGCCATTTCTTAGATCAGCTCTGCATCTTATATATGTGCTTCTGTAACCCACAACATTATTCGGCACTATCCACAACTCTGCCTATCTTAGTGCCATCTGCAAATTTACTAACCCATCCTTCCAAGCCCATCTCCAGATCATTTATAAAAATGACAAACAGCAGTGGCCCCAAAACAGATCCTTGTGGCACACCACTGGTAACTGAGCTCCAGGATGAACATTTCCCATCAACCACCACTCTCTGTCTTGTTTCAGCTAGCCAATTTCTGATCCAAACCACTAAATCACCTTCAATCCCGAAACTCCTTATTTTGTGCAATAGCCTACCACGTGGAACCTTATCAAACGTTTCAGTGTTCATTAGGAGGACTGGCCACCAGTTTCACCATGATGGAGAAAACGCAGGCTGAGGTTTAATCAATAATGTTTAATCGCAAGTTACACTGCCAGCCTTTGTACTGTGAGAATATTTCTCGACTAAAATACCATTCGGAAACCTCAACAGTGTTACTTTCCAACTGTTGTCTACTTCTTTGTCTTCCTCCGCATTATATTTTTCTGCAACATCATAACCCTTTCAAGTAACAGCTTTACGACAGCGAATTAATACTTGTCTCTGTAATGTCTTACAAAGCGACACAAAGCAGAAGGTAAATGTATGAGCCTAAGAATTGGAGCTAGTGGAAACCAATTTGACCTTTCAATCTGCTCTGTCATTCAATAAGGTCATGGCTGGACATTTTCCTCAGATAACGTCCCCCACCCCCAAATCTTCTTCTGTAGTGTCACAGAATTCTCTATGTCTACACAAACAGATAGGGCTTTGGTTTAAGATCTCATCTAAAAGACAGCATCTACAAGAGTCCAGCCTTCCCTCAGTACTGCACTTTATTGGAATATCAACCTTGATTTTTGCATTTAAGATTTAGAGTAGGATTTGAACCGACCCTTTAACTCAGACACAAATATTAACAACTGAGTCATGGCTGATATGGATCAGGTGATTTTACATCAGGCTCAACTATGTTAGGTGATCCAAAATTGGAAAAGGTTTTGACACCCAGGCTTGCATAATAATGAATGGAGAATTGGATGAAGTATCAGAACAGTTATGTTACCTGTAGGAGTCAACAGCTTCAGTACAAACTTAAAAAAGGGATGAAAATTGGGAAGGGGAGGTAAACACCCAAATTGCATTATGGGTCTTTGCAATGATCCATTGCTATATCTCATTATACACACTTTTGAAGATTTCCTCCATAAAGAAAAATGTGCAAAGGCTTTTAAACAATCCCACCAATAATCATCAGGCTCTGCTCTGAACCTTGGCAGAACTACCAGCCACACTGCAATTAACCTAATACAGACAGTCAGTAGATTTAACAAATTCATATTTTACAGCAACTTCAACCCATTCTGGTTGGAAAGAGATCATTTTGTCACTTAGCGCAACTGATGTCCTACCTGGGCCCCAATAAAAAAACTGTCCTGATAAGTGACCTGGCTAAGTCTCTGATAATTTAGTGATAATTGAGGGCAATAGTTAACCTTAGGCTGACCCTTTGTCCATCAAATGATTTGTGATTTTGTTTTGCAGTAGCTGGATACATGAATTTTCAGTCCCTGAGCAAGGCCAGAGTTCAAGGGATGCGGAGTGGCCTAGCTGCCATCAGTCAGGCCTCCCCAGATGGAATGGGATGTTGAGATGTCTATATTCTACAATACTCTCCAGTCATGTATTCAAATAAGCTAACCACCCAACACTATTGAAGAATTTAAGTTGGTCATCTATCTCATTGCTGTGTCTGACATTCTGCTATATGCACATTGGCTGCTACAATCTGACCTTACACAATGGCATTACATATCTGCAAAATGCTCTGTGACCTCTTGAGATTATGATAGGGGAAATGCGGATATAAGATCTTCTTTCAACATAGTTTCAAAAAAATCTTTAATTTTGAAGACTGCAACACTGGAGGTTTTACAGCATTAAATTGTAAATATGTTTGGCAAGGAAATCCAGTTAATATTTCTGTTTTGATTTATGCTTCCAAACGTGCGTCAGAACTAATACAGCAACAATGTAAACTGTGTCATCGTACTTAAGTTCAGACGTATGTCATCCTGGCTGAAGAAACAATTGCTCTGTCAAAGAGAAATTCAGTCAACAAATCACTTAACATCGATTTTAGCCTGGACCAATAAGTGATATAGCTAATTGCAAAGCAGCAAACTCCATCCCTCATTTTTGCTTTCTTCAGGCAGTGAATGGGAAACCTTAGCATAGACCTCTTCATCACCAGCTGGAGGAAACTCTTAATAGAGTTTGTCACTGCAAATGAACACGGGAGTGAAAATGCTTTCACTTTCATTGCTGGAATGACGGGAGAATTATGAGCTGTCAGCAGCTTTGTTTTCCTCCCTTTGAAACGGTGAATGCCTTTGACCTGGATCCCGGTACTAAGATTCATTCAACTACTAGATGTAAGCCCAGCAGTGGCCGTTGCTCTTGTGCTTTGTTTTTGACTGGGACAAGAGGGCTGCCCAATTGATCAGAATGACCAGAAGATCTTTGAAGCTAGAAATCCTCCCTCCTGAGAGAGAGCCAGCAACTGGGCTACACATCAACTCACACTCTCCCTAAAGGGATTCTCACTGATGATGGAAGACCCTTGCATTCTGAAAAGTAATGCCCAACATTTTAAATGAATCACCTTTCAACAGAATCAGAATTTAGATGAGTTTTAAGCAAGTGTTAAAGGGTAGGGCAGATAAAGAACAATTGGAAAGATCGAGAGAGATCGAATAATTAAAAAGAAATTTGGTCATTGAGGATCAATGAATAGTAATGGAACAAGTAAAGAAATGAAGGATGTGTCTCGAGGAAGTTTGAATGATAGAATGATCTACAGCTACTGTCCAGCAAGGGACACATGAGACTAAAACCAAAACTCTGTCACATTGGCCCAGAAAGTGTAAGAAAAATAATGGTGCTTTCAGAGCCATTATTAAAGCCTAAAGAAAATGAGTTGATTTTAAGTTGGAAGAGCTGATTCATTTTCCAACAAATTGGATGAATTGCATCACTCCTTGTAAATACCAAAAAGAATTGGTAAGTCACCATCAACCTTGACATTAACAATTATTTGCTTGAAAACAAATTGATGGATTTCTGTTGTATTATTTGAGTTATGGGGTGATTTAGAGACACATTGCCAAATGATTTATTGGATGCAACTCCGATTTCTGTTTCTATTCCTGTGAGAAACTGGAACACCCTGGCAAGCAGCACTCTTCCTGCAGTCTCTAGGTTTTTAATGCATCAGAAAGATTGATTTGCATCTCAAGGATAAACCTTTTTCAGACTTAATCTAAAAGCTTATGGACCTGAGTGTTACCATACCACAGCCCCCGCAATGAATGTCGGGCTGCCAATGGACAATATTTTACAGGTGTCCAATTAATGCATATCCACTGATTGCATGGGAAATAGATAGCCAAAAGAAGACTTGGAGGAATTGTTCTGATACAGATTTTCAATTTTGTGGTTTTCTCATTGTTTTGCCAAGCGTTGTGGTATCATTGGCAAGGCCAACATTTATTACTCATGCCAAATTGCCCCTGAGCTGAGTGTTTTCAGAGGGCATTCAGCCACATCGCTGTGGGTCTACAGTCACAAGTAGGTCAGACTGGATGAGGATGGCAGATTTTCTTTCCACAAGAGCAATAGTATCCTGGATTTGATTCTACAACAATTGATGCTCATTGTCACAGTCATTGTTGCATTCTGGTATGGATTCCAGACTAGACTGGAATGTATGTTTTAAGATATAACAGGATATTGCAACACGTGATATTTCAATATAAAAGTCCCTGCCTCACCTTCAATCACACTATGTAAATTCAGTCAGTTTAGTCCATCAGTTGTGTGTGTAATGAACAGTAACAGGAAGCACAGCATCCAGATTCTGTGTAAGTGTGTGATTTTGGATCATAATACACAGTTAGACTTATTCATAAACTTCAAGGTATCTGACTCATCAAGAAAGAACTCAGTCCATGCACTGTATGCTACATGGGTTAACACTGAAAACTACAAAAAAATTTGGTCACCATTACTGAAACTAGATTTGGGTTCCAGATTTACTTATTGAATGTAAATTCCACCAGATGTTGGAGTGATATGTGAATCCATGTCCCCTTAACATTACCATGGGGCAGTTCAATAGAGTTGACATAGAGAAGATATTTCCACTTGTGAGGAAGGCCGAAACAATACACAGTTGCTTGTATGATAGAGTTAGAGACCAAACAAACTGTAGATGCTGGAATTCAAGGTAGACAAGCAAGAAGCTGGAAGAACAGAGGGTGGTGGTGGAGGGTTGTCTTTCAGACTGGAGGTCTGTGAACAGTGGTGTGCCACAAGGATCAGTGCTGGGTTTACTGTTTTTCATCATTTACTTAAATGATTTGGATGTGAACATAGGAAGTATAATTAGTAAGTTTGCAGATCATAGCAAAATTGGAGGTGTAGTGGACAGCGAAAAAGGTAACCTCAGATTACAACGGGATCCCTGATCAAGTGGGCCAATGAGCTGAGGAGTGGCAGATGGAGCTTAAGTTAGATAAATGTGAGGTGCTGCATTTTGGAAAGGCAAATCAGGGCAGGACTTAGACACTTATTAGTAAGATCCTGGTGAGTGTTGCTGAACAAAGAGACCTTGGAGTGCAGGTTCATAGCTCCTTGAAAGTGGAGTCGCAGGTAGATAGGACAGTGAAGAAGGCATTTGGTATGCTTTCTTTTATTGGTCAGAGTATTGAGTACAGGAGTTGGGAGGTCATGTTGCGGTTGTACAGGACATTGGTTAGGCCACTGTTGGAATATTGCGTGCAATTCTTGTCTCCTTCCCACCGGAAAGATGTTGTGAAACTTGAACTGGTTCAGAAAAGATTTAAAAGGATGTTGCCAGGGTTGGAGAGTTTAAGCTAGAGGGAGATGCTGAATAAGCTGGGGCTGTTTTCCCTGAAGTGTCGGAGGCTGAGGGGTGACCTTATGGAGGTTTATAAAATCATGATGGTCATGGAAAGGGTCTTTTCCCTGGGGTGGGGGAGTCCAGAACTACTGGGTAAAGGTTTCGGGTGAGAGGGGAAAAATTTAAAAGAGATCTAAGGGGCAGCTTTTTCATGCAGAGGGTGGTGTGTGTATGGAATGCCAGAGGAAGTGATGGAGGCTGGTACAGTCACAACATTTAAAAGGCATCTGGATGGGTATAGGAATAGGAAGGGTTTAGAGGGATATGGGCCAAGTGATGGCAAATGGGACTAGATTAGGTTGGGATATCTAGTCGGCATGGACGGGTTGGACCATAGGATCTGTTTCCGTGCTGTACATCTCTATGACTAACAGAGCAAGCTAGGGAGCTTCAGGAGGTGGAGAAGTCAACGTTTCAGGTGTAATTCTTCTTCAGGACTGGGGGTGCATGTAAGGGGAGCTGCAGATAAAGGGGCATGGGTGAGGGCAAGCTGGTGAGATAGGGATAGGTGAACACAGGTAGAGGGTACAGCCAGGTTGGTGGATGGGAGGAATGAATCCAGTTGGTAGCTGGAAGACGGGTCCATGAGAGGAATGAAAGGGAGGGGAAGAGGCTGGGAAGGCAGTCGGGGGATGGGAAGGGAGGTTATTTGAAATTGGAGAACTTAATGTTGAGACCTCAGGTTATAGGCTGCCCAGAAGGAAGATGAGGTGTTGTTAACCCAGGTTAATAAAAGCATGGATCAAGTTTCTGTGCTTAAAAGAATTCCTATGTATACCAGGGTATTGGAAGGATATTAAATGAATACTTTTCTTCGGTATTCACTCTGGAAAGGGAGAAGGTAAGTAAGAAATTCAGGAAAAGGGACTGTGAGGAACTTGCACAATTTGACAATGGAAATGAGGAGATATCAGTTGTGCATAAAAACAGACAAATCTCCTGGGCTGGATTAATTGCATCCCATGCTGCTGTGGGAGGCGAGACAGGAAATTGCAGAGACACTGACACATTTTTTTAAATTTCTCTCAAGCCACAGGGGAGGAGCCAGAGACTGGAGGATGGCTAATGTGGCTCCACTATTAGAGATAAACCAGGAAATTATAAACCAGTGAGACTTGTGTCAGTGGTAGGGAAACAATTGGAAAAAATTCTGAAGGATCAAATTAATATCCACTTTGAAAGGCATCAGTTAATTAGGAATAGTCAGCATGACTTTGTCAGAGGGAGGTCATGCCTAACAGATTTGTTAGAATTTTTTGAAATTGTGATCAAGTGTGTGGATGAGGGAAGTTCAATTGATGTAGTTTATATGGATTTTAGCAAAGCCTTTGACGAGGTCCCACATGGGAGACTGACTGAGAAGATCAAAGCACAAGGAATTGAGGGAAATGTTGATGAGATGGATGAGAATCTACCTTAGATATACTGGTAGTGGAAGGCGACTGCTTGAGTGACTGGAGGCCGGTGACCAGCTGTGTACCACAAGGATCCATACTGGGACCCTTATTATTTGTTATATACAAAAATGATATAGATTAAAATGTTGGGGGAAATGTTAAACAAATTTGCAGACAACACCAATATTGGCAGAGCGATTAATAGTGAAGAGGATGGTTGTAGGTTACAGAAGGAGATAGATGGGTTGGTCAGATGAGCAGACCACGGGCGGTATTTAACCCTGATAATTGTGAGGTGATGCACTTCGGAAGAAGAAACAAGATAAGGGAGTATTTAATAAATGGCAGGATACTGGGCAGCTTAGAGGAACAGAGGGATCTTGGAGTAATCATTCACAGATCTCGGAAGTCGGCAGAGCATGTCAATAGGATAGTTAAGAAGGCAGATGGAACACTTCCTATTGTCAGTTGAGGCATAGAGTATAACAGCAAGGAGGTAACACAGAGTATAGGTCAAGCCACAGCTGGAGTATTGTGTGCAGTTCTGATCACCTCACTGCTGGATGGATGTGATAGCACCAGAGGGATTATAGAGGAGGTTCACTAGGATAATGCCTAGAATGGGGAAATTGAGGTATATGGAGAGACTAGATAGGCTTGGATTGTTTTCTTTAGAGCAGTGAAGACTTAGGGGATACATGACTGAGGTGTACTAGATTATGAGGGATGTGAACAGGGCGAATAGGGAGCAGCTGTTCCCCTTGGTTGAGGAATCAATCATGAGTGGCATAGTTTTAGGGTAAGAGGCAGGTCTTTCAGAGGGGATTTGGAAATAAACTCAGTGGGTGGTGGGAATCTGGAATGCACTGCTGGGAAAGTAGTGGAGGCTGAAAACCTTACATCCTTTAAAACATATTTGAATGAGCACTTCAAATACCATTACATTCGAGGGTATGGGACAAATGCAGGAAATTGGGATTAGTGCACTTTTACTGGTAGTTATGTCAGTACAGACTCGGGCCTTTCCTGCGCTATATGGCTCTGTGAATTATTGGACACTAGCTATGATAGATAACTCATATGACTCTACTGAGTAAAATTTAATATTAATTATAACTTCCCCTTTACACACACAAAGAAAATGGTACTTTGGATGGAGAGAAATTCTGGAAAGACAGTTGTGTAACTTGTGATCACAAGGATTGCTGAGATTTTTCTTATACTTGTGCTGCATCATCAGAATGTTGCTTTTCAGTCATCCTTCTTCAGATGCTACCACTGATTTTTAAGAGGCACGGGGTGGCTAGTTCAATTATAAGAGATCTTGTATCAATTCAAAGTCCCAATTAATAGTAACTGCTTCAATTAATTTTTACTGCAGAGAAGAGAGAGAGCTGCTGAGTTGGTGCAGATCTGATGATTTCACTGCATTTGTTCACAACACCAAGGCATTCAAGTTAACTCTGAACCAATCAACAGTTGTTGGCAAACCTGAAGCCTTTATCATTGGTCTGTGGACGAGTGTCCAGTTATTAATCAGCTACTTGTACCAACCAAAGCACCATCTGTGCACAACCTCTTGGCTCCAACTCATCTGTAACCACACTTTAGCCACTGCTCAAAGAGGCAGCGTGTAAATGCTGCTTACAATGAGTGTAGGTTACTCACTCTCAAAACATGCAGCAATCCACCAACAACTCTTAATTTTAAAACAGTTCTTTTCTCATTTCAGTTCACAATTGGAAATGTAGAAAAAAAACATAAAAAGGCGCGGTGTTTACACTGTGGTATACATTCTGTCTACTTTCATGAAAGTCATTTGCCCTATCTAGAGTAGTCTGCCTAGATACATCCAAATACCCAAACATGGCTTTTATTTGCGAGGGCTTCCTTCCATGGTTATTACCAGAGCTCAATATACTTTATCTCATGTAAAGTAGACCTTCCTGATCCCTGTATAAATGTTCTGCTTATTAGTTTGGAGTCTTTTGTTAAGCCATCAGAGTGTTTCCTTTCCTACATGGCCACAGCTTTAGTGTGTTTGACACCACCGTGCCGATCTCAGTTGTTTTGACTACTTGACAATTGACAATGGATAAACAATAAGTTAGGTTGAACTCCTGGATCTGCAATGTGGAAGAGATGATTGAAGCCATGAGACAGTGAATGATGAGTCACTTAAAGTCTGTGTGTTATTGTCGCTTTGATGAATCAAAGGTAAATACTTCATGACTGTAGTGAAAATAAGCATATATTTCATGTTGAATATTTGGATGCGCTGTTTAACAACATCAGTTACAAAAGGATATCTGGAATAGAGTTTAACAACTCTCAGCCTCTCAGTGGGACAGTGCTAGCAAGTTGGAAAAGGGGTAGGGAGCACAGCGTTGGGTGAGATCAGTGGTGGGGATGTTGGGAGAGGGCAGAAATGTGTAAAAATGAGTGCCATGCCTGTGGCCCATCTCCAATGACATTTTACCAGCCATAGCGAGGTCCTGTGTGGTTTTCTGCCCATGGTCCAATTGAGATCATTATAGAATCTATAGAATTTTGGAACATAACCACCAATGCATCAACTTTCTTCACAGTTACCTCTTTCAACACTCTGGGATGAAGACAATCAGGCTGTAGGGATTTATTAACTTCTAGCCTCATTGATTTCTCCAGTACAATCGTCTTACTGATGCTAATTTTCTGCATTTCCTCATTCTCTCTAGCCACTTCGATCTCTAATTCTGGAAGATTTCTTGCAACTTCCTCAGTGAAAACAGACACAAGGTAATTAGTTAACTTGTCTGTCATTTCTCTATTTCCATTATAAATTCTTCTGACTCTACCTTTAATGGACCTGCATTTGTTTAGCTAAACATTTCCTGTTACTTAAATATAAAAGCTTTGACAGTCCATTTCTTATTTTTTGTTAGATTGTGTTCATATTCTATTCTCCCTTTCTTTCTCAGTTTCTTAGTTCTCATTTGTTGATTACACTAAGCCTCTCAATCCTCAAAATTACCTTTATTTCTGGCAACTTTATAGGCCTTACCTTTTAATCTTATGCAATCGTGAACTTTGTTAGCCACAGTTAACTGACCTTTTTCTTAGGGGTTTTTGCACCTTGAAGAAAGGTATAGTTGCTCTAAGTCGTGTAATAGTTCTTTAAAGACTATCCATTGTCTATACACAGTCATGCCTTTTAATGTATTTGCCCAATCCACTTCATCCAATTTGTGCCTCAACTTCATAGTTTCCCTCATTCAAATTTGACAACTTTGCTCTGGACTGAACTACTTCACTTTGAAGCATAATAGAAAATTCTATCATATTATGGTCACTCATTCCTCAAGTTTTTTTTAACAACAGATTGTTAATTAGCACATTCTTAAATAGCACATTCTCTAGTTGACTCCTCAACATATTGCTCTGGAAAACCATTCCTAACACACTCCAGAAACTCATCTTCCACAGCTTAAGTGCTCAACTTGTTCTCCCCGTCTACACACAGACTGAAGTCACCCATGTATTTAAATCACTAAAATGGAGCTTAAATCCATAATCTTTAACTCAGCCAAGGGCGGCACCTTTTTATTTGCATCCAATTAATTTACAGCTATACTAATACTGAATTCTGACAATTAAATCTGCAAAAATATGTTTTTGTATGCAATTTATATTGTGGACACTGAACAGGGTAGCTAAATCACAAACACAAATCTTAGGAAATGGTCATGAACATTTCCATTTTGCACCAAACACTTTTAGAGTAATTCACACACCATATGAAAATTGTTATGATCCTCGCTGATGGTAGTACTGGACAGGTCAGATCACAGATTGAAACCTGGCTTGATAGATCGCATGTTTAAATTTTGCAATTGGTTACATAGAACATAACAGCGCAGTACAGGCCGTTCAGCCCTCGATGTTGCGCTGACTTGTCATACCAATCTGAAGCCCATCTAACCTAAACTATTCCATGTACATCCATATGCTTGTCCAATGTCAACTTAAATGTACTTAAAATTGGCGAATCTACTACCGTTGCAGGAAAAGCATTCCATACCCTTACTACTCTCTGAGTAAAGAAACTACCTCTGACATCTGTTCTATATCTATCACCCCTCAATTTAAAGCTTGTCCCCTCTTGCTCGCCGTCACCATACTTGGAAAAAGGCTCTCCCTGTCCACCCTATCTAACCCTCTGATTATCTTATATGTCTCTACTAAGTCACCTCTCAACCTTCTTCTCTCCAACGAAAACAGCCTCAAGTCCCTCATAAGACCTTCCTTCCATACCAGGCAACATCCTAGCAAATCTCCTCTGTACCCTTTCCAAAGCTTCCACATCCTCCTTATAATGCGGTGACCAGCACTGTACACAATACTCTTAAGTGCGGCCGCACCAGAGGTTTGTACAGCTGTAGCATAACTTCATGGTTCCGGAACTCGATCCCTCTATTACTAAAAGCTAAAACTCTGTATGCCTTCTTAACAACCCTGTCAACATGGGTGGCAACTTTCAAGGATCTGTGTACTTGGACACCGAGATCTCTCTGCTCATCTACACTACCAAGAATCTTACCACTAGCCCAGTACTTTGCATTCCGATTACGCTGACCAAAGTGAATCACCTCACACTTGTCCGCATTAAACTGCATTTGCCACCTTCAGCCCAGCTCTGCAGCTTATCTATGTCTCTCTGTAACCTACAACATCCTTCATCACTATCCACAACTCCACCAACTTAGTGTCATCTGCAAATTTACTAACCCACCCTTCTACACCCTCATCCAGGTCGTTTATAAAAATGACGAACAGCAGTGGACCCAACACCAACCCTTGCCGTACACCACTGGTAACTGAACTCCAGGATGAACATTTCCCATCAACCACCACCCTCTGTCTTCTTTCAGCAAGCCAATTACTGATCCAAACTGCTATATCTCCCACAATCCCATTCCTCTGCATTTTGTATAATAGCCTACTATGGGGAACCTTAGCGAACGCCTTGCTGAAATCCATATACACCACATCAACTGGTTTACTCTCATCTACCTGTTTGGTTACCATGATGGTTAATCACTGAACATAGCCACACAAAGCTGTCAATGTTCTTTAACAAAAAGACAAGCTTATTACACAAAGTTTAAAAAAAAAGGAGATATCAGTTTAAAAAGATCTTAATATAAAACTACAAGAGGGATTTAAATCTGTTTCCCAGCAATATCCTTTATAGATATTGAATTCCAGGAAATGTCATTCCAAGCTTTACTATAATTTATTAATTAACTGACTCTTTTCAGATTTGATGTCCTACAGACTTCTTTCCAGTTCCCCTCGCCTAACTCTCTTTTCAGTGCAAAAAAGTTATTCTGAACTGAAAACTAATTCTGAATTGAAAACTACTGGTGGTGTCTGTACTTTCTTTCCTGCAGTTCACAAAACATCAATTTTGTAAGTACTTCAAGTGTTAACACCACAGATACTCTTTATGGGCACTTGGCTAAATTTCATATCTTCTTCAAAATTATATTTAGTTCACTATTCCAAATAACTTTCTAACCTCAAAAATAAATTACCAGAAGAACCAAACGTCTGCATCAATTTTAAATCTATTTTAAAATTAAAATTCCCAAATGATAATAATATTATGCAGGTTTATCACAGATTATGACATTGATTTGCTACTCACTGTTGTTATAGTTCTGTTACCAGAACTTACACAGATAAAGAATATGGAAAGTGAGCTGTGAAACATTCAATCTGTGCAAATTACCAAAATAGTACACACTGAAGAAGCCCAGCGAGGTGCAAAAATGCATATTTACAGCAGGTTATTAATAGTTTGGTTGATATTAAAATATTGATACTTAAAACCTACCCAGCAAATCGGGCAACCAAATGTTTTAGTTCCCAAAAACACTTGAGGGGATTTGCCATTTCTTTACTACACTGCAGGATGAATGACGTTTTGATGCAGATTTCTAATTTGAGGATATCCAGTTCTGAAGTTCAGTGATTGGTTTCTTGGACAGCAATATGCTCCATGTTCTTTTGTGCAGTTTTCTACATTTTCGTTGACAAATATGTCTTTGGGTCAGGTAGACCAGTGTCTGCAGCAATTCTACATAAGGAAATCTAGTATCAGGTCAAAGCACTCACAGTGATTAGGTGATCATTCACTCACAGTCTTCTAAGACCAGCTGATATTAAAGAAAAGTAAAAATTCATTCTCAGACTTTTACTTCAACAATCTTTAACATATACCCTTACATAAAATGTGGTTAATGGCACTTAAACAGTTTTCCTATCTTCTAGCTGATCAACATTGATTACTTTGGAGGAGATTTTCAGGCTCAAATATTGAGGAGGATTCAACTTTTAGCAGGTAAATCAAGAAATGGTTCCTTTATTTTGTATGTAACAGAGCATCACAATAAATTCAGAAGCAACTATAAAGATGAATGCATCAAAAAGAAAAAAAAGGCCCAATTGTTGTTTGAGCTGAGAGGCAGCTACAGATTTTGAGCAAGTGCCAATGAGCAGTTTGCTTATCACTTCATGGCCACCACCCTTAGCAATTTCTATTATAAACAGAAAGAGAAAATGCTGGAGAAACTCAGTAGGTACGACAGCATCCGTGGAGACAGAAACAGAGTCCACAATTCAGCTTAATAAACTCTGATCGGAATTGTGAAAAAATAGAAATGTCACAGGCTGGCGAAACAGGATCTGTATCTGTCAGGGGTAAAAAACGGAAAGGATTGTGACAGGAAGGCATTAATTTCAAAAGCATTGGTGGGGAAAGCCAGTGGTAATACTCTGATCGGAATTGTGAAAAAATAGAAATGTCACAGGCTGGCGAAACAGGATCTGTCAGGGGTAAAAAACGGAAAGAATTGTGACAGGAAGGCATTAATTTCAAAAGCATTGGTGGGGAAAGCCAGTGGTAATGGGATAGGTAAAGAAACCAAAGATGTGTTTACAGGCTACATGAATGGGTGAGTAGTGAACAGCTGTCATCTAAAGGGAAAAGCTGGAGAAAAAAACAAGACTAAAACTGATATATGAAAAGAAAGGAAACAAAACAGTGGTAGAATTTATAGTCACAAATTGATGAACTCAAAGTTGCATCCAGAAGGCTGTTAAAAAACAGGTGTTGTCCCTCGAGCTTATGTTGAGTTTCAATGAAACAGTAAGTCAGAATAAAGATCAGCACAAGCTTCCTCATTTGCTGAGTTTAAGGTAATAATTCTCTATTTGATTTATAGCAGTGACATTGTTTGGTAACGTGCAGGATTCTCTCTCTCCCTCGCTCTCTCTCTCTCTCTCTCCACAAGTGCATACTAGATTTGAGCTGAGGATCCAGTGATGGAGATTGGTTGCATAGGGGCACTGGGGTGTCCTGAACCACTCTCACCATCGCAGTTCAAAGCCTGCCATTCATCGCAGTTCAAAGCCTGATGGTTTGTCCCAAAGAACTTGTTACTGAACAAAAAAATGGAAATCAGAAACTAAAATTAACCAGAAATTGCTGGAAAAACTCAGCAGGTCTGGCAGCATCTGTGGAGAGAAATTAGCATTAACGTTTCTGGTCCAGTGACCCTTCTTTCGGTCAGTTGAAGGGTCACTGGACCTGAAACATTAACTCTGATTTCACTCCACATATGCAGCCAGACCAGCTGAGCTTTTCCAGCAATTTCTGATTTTGAACATGTGAGTGATGTCCCACATTTTCCTTTCCTTGATGCTAAGAATGTCTACTGGTAGATCTGACTCAGGAGTGCCGAGTCATATAGGATGCTGAGAAGGAAGATGAGCAATGGGTGGGTAGCAGTAGAGACAGCTTGTAGGTTTCTATCATCAGCAGTTGTGGCTGAGTGAGCAAAGTGAGGACAAGAAGCCATATGTTGAGTGGAAGGTCCGGGTTTATGATAAATATATCATGTTCAGTTGAGAGTCCACAAGATGCATAAGTGATGACCTTTGCCAGACTGGTGCACAATCCTCAACCATGGAGAATATTAACATTAGTGCTGAGGTCTGAGTGTTGTTATAAGAGCAGCTCCCTATGTCAATCCAGCATGTAGATTATTTCTGGTTTTGACTTTTGCTATTGTTTTCTTATGCGTTCTCAGAAGGACATTGAGGGTCACCCTCAGGGATGTTGTGTTGGGTTCGTGCTTTAGTTTCTGACCGTTCCTTGTAGACTTGTGATAAAGGGACCTCAGTTATTCAGAGAGGTTAAAAAAGATCAGGAAATGAGTTCCTTTGAACAGAGAAGGAGAAGGTGAGTTTCAATACAGGAATTTTGTTTGAGTAATAAAGAAAAATTAACAGCAGAATTTGTCACCAGAGGACACAGATTTAAGAAGCAGTTGACAAAGAAAGCTTGGGAGGAGAACAGGTGACTGGTCTTTTAAAAAGCACTGGGTTGTGGGGATCTGGAATGCAAAGTAGTGGTGGAATCAGATTCAAAAGTTTAATTCACACAGGATTAGTAAGTCAAAAATGCGGAAAGGCTATGGGGAAAGAATATGGAAAAAACAAAATTCGATACTTACTTCAAAGATCTGAGACAGGCACAATGGCCTGAATGGCTTCCTCTATGCTATATGGCTCCATGCAAACACCTCAAATATTTGTCAACAATAACTGTGCAATCATATCATAGAGTCATAGAGATGTACAGCATGGAAACAGACCCTTTGGTCCAAACCATCCATGCTGACCAGATATCCCAACCCAATCTAATCCCACCTGTCAGCACCTGGCCCATATCCCTCCAAACCCTTCCTATTCATATACCCATCCAAATGCCTCTTAAATGTTGCAACTGTACCAGCCTCCACCACTTCCTCTGGCAGCTCATTCCATACCCATACCACCCTCTATGTGAAAAAGTTGTCCCTTAGGTCTCTTTTATACCTTTCCTCTCTCACCCTAAACCTATGCCCTCTAGTTCTGGACTCTCTGACCCCAGGGAAAAGACTTTGTCTATTTACTCTATCCATGCCCCTCATAATTTTGTAAGCCTCTAAACGGTCACCCCTCAGCCTCCGACGTTCAAGGGAAATCAGCCCCAGCCTGTTCAGCCTCTCCCTAAAGCTCAAATCCTCCAAGCCTGGCAGCATCCTTGTAAATCTTTTCTGAACCCTTTCACGTTTCACAACATCTTTCCGATACTACCATGAATATCACAAGCTTTAATGCTTTTCATTTCATCTCATTTATGAAGACTCTGCCGGCAAAGTGTCAGTGCAGAACTACTGTTTGATAAACAACCAAAAGCCTGCATGCAAGGAAAATAATATTAATGAATAAATTATTGTGCAATATGGCAAACAACAGACAAGATGAGTGCAAACCAGTAAACAATATGTGCATTCAGAGAAAGCTCATAAGTGACAGGTAGAAGATGTTATCCAAGACCTTTGATCACAGCACGTAACTCCATCATCAGCATCAATTATTCTCAATGCCAGCTGAGGCATTGCTGCTAGACAGATCCACTATTAGTATCAACTGTACTTAGTTGCAGCAATTTTTTTTTAAATTCAACAAACATTTATTTATATTCCTAACATATGGATTAAGTGCAGGAATAGGCCATTCAGTCCATCGAGTCTCTTCTGCAATAAGATCACACCTGACATCAATTCAGCATTCCTGCTGACACCAATAACCTTTTAGCCACTGGCTTAACAAGAATCCAACCTGCTCATCTTAAAGATATAGTCCAAAAGGTTTATTTGAAATCACAAGCTTTTGGAGTGCTGTTCCTTCATCCGGTGAAGACTTCAACTGACAAAGGAGCAGCGCTCTGAAAGCTTGTGATTTCAAATAAACCTGTTGGACTATAACCTAGTGTCATGTGACTTCTGACTTGGTCCAGCCCAGTCCAATACCAGCATCTCTACATCATGCTTTAAAGATATTCAAGGATTGGGCTTCCACCACTTTTTCAAGAAGAGAATTCCAAAGCCTCATGACGCTCTGAGAAAAAGTCTTGCTTCATCACTATTTTAATGGGTGACCACTGATTTTGAAATAGTGAATGCTGGTTCTAGACAAAGGACGAACAGTACAAATGCCAGCCATTGTTAATTGATGCATTTTCCATTGCAATGCCTCTACCAGAGTCCACATGCCAACCAATCAGATGAGTGCAAAATAAAAAAAAGTTCAACAAAATTTACTTTTTTTCAGCAATTGTCAAGGTTCCATACTACAAAATTTTATCAAATTATAGAGACAGAAACAAACCAACCTGCAAATACTATGTTTGCCATCAATAAGTTAATCATTTCTAATTAATGGCAACATTAGTTACACATAGTAAGAGTCATAGTCCAATTTACTTTATCAAATTCAGTCATCACTCATGATACAATCATCACTAGTGAAAGTGATCTAATTCCCATATAATATCTGCTTAACCTTTCAATCAATTTGAGTCCAGTCTTGGCTTCCTCAAGTAAAACTGTGCTGTCAAGCTTCTATCAATCTGATGTCTTCCTTCTGAAGGTTGCTCTACAATCATGGCTTTTCTCAACCATGAAACACAATAGATAATCATTCTCTAAAGCTACATTGTAAATCACAGAAAATACAAATATACCAAGAGGTGTAGCGGGTTAAAAGAACAATACAGCAATTCAGCGCTATTCTGTCTTTGAGCTGGTTAAATAATTTTAAGAATGTTAAGTAATTTTCCTTGGGATACTTGAAGCTTTTTAAAGCACAACTAAAGCAAACTGTTTCCCTAAGTGAGTAAAAAGCCATGAGAACATAAATTAATATTTGTTGTTCTATAATGGAGGGTCTGCTGCTGTTCAATAGGGCTCTTGTGAGGCAGATGACAAACCCACTGTGTGTGTTTGAAAAGGCAGGTAGGCACAAAGACAGCAATGGTATAAACTGGATCACCCAGCAAACAAAGCTCAAATTTACCTGTATTGTGTTCAGCCATTCCTGAAGAAGCATCAACATTGAAAAGGACAGCGTCAGCCTACCAGAATGTTAGAAGCCACATTATCTCGGAATTTGCATGTTGATGTGAGAGCATCTACATTTTAAAAATCATTCTTTCTACAGTCCAACACACCAAGACGACTATTAATGTTGACACGATAAACCCCAATAAAGAGGATTCAATAGCTGATGAGATCACAGTAATGATAGCATACATAATTCTTCAGATTGAAGAGACAGCTCCATTATATTTTACTATATACAATTTTGTTTTGAGCGCAATTATACCTGTAGTATTTACTCCAGTATTATTCCCAACACAAACGAAATTGATATATGATGTGAGTAGCACTAAACGTAGTGTTTTCTCACTGTTAATCCCTACATTTTGTATTCAAATCCTAGATTTTAGATAGACAAAGAACTGATGCTGATGTGGCAGTGGGAGTTTTAAAGCTGTTTTCTCCCTGGCCATGAGCCCAATTTTTCTTTTAAAATTAAAACTAATTTGTATTTGAGCACCTTTAACTTTGGTTTCTCTTATATATTGTCATACAGTGATATCACTCCATCCACATGATGAATGACCGGGATAATGTCCAAGCTAATGTCACTCAGCAGAGTTTAAAATGTTGTCCACATTTAACATGCTATAAATACCTCCCTGTCATCACCACCTCCGTGGTGGCACAATGCAAAATGTCTAATAGGAGACTGGCACAAAAATAAATTGTGTACAACTAAATACCATTTGAGTCGCAGATTATTCTTGCTCTCGAAAGATGCCCATTGTTGATGGTCCTAACAAAACAGTGTTTACACAAGTACTCCTATAAAATTCTCAGAGCAAGATGTCGCCTGATGATAGGGTTCAAATCCATTATATTAAAACAGAAAGGTCTTGCTATGACAGTATATCAGCTTGCATGCTGGAAGTCAGATGCAGGGCTGATTCTATTATTACTTGCCAGCGTGGGTGCCGATGCCTGTGTCTCAAGGAACCTTCAGACACTGTTAAGTGCATTGTATAGAGCAGTGCAGAAAACACTGCTTCTTGCTGCCAATTAAGTGTTCAAAAATATTAATAAGAGGCTTTCAAATTGGTGCAATGCAATTGTAGCAGGACCCCTGGGAGGAATTGGTTATATAGTCTCGACCCTGCTAACAATTAGAACAAAATGTGGAAAATGCAAAGTGTAAAATTCTCACCAATTGAACTAGAGAATGGATTGCAAAAGGTAATGTTTTTCAAAGAAGTGTCATCACTCTGAATGTGGCATGGATGGGGTTGTCATCCATGTAAAGGATTAAAGTTGATTCAGCAGTTCCTGGCAAAACATCAGTTCTGGCTGTGTTTTCCCTTTCATGGCACCTAATAAAACAGAAGCGTCTCAGCATGTGGGGCAAAGAGAACAGAGCAAACGGATCTATTTATATGGTTGTGCCCTGTAATGCAAGAAAAACATAATTTCACTGGAATACAAATTAGCTCTTAAAGCATTGCATTCCAAATCAGAAAACGCTCATTATACTATCAGCCTCGGTGCAGATAACATTGCAGGCTGAGTTATTGCAACTTAGTAACTATAGGAAACAAAAATCAATTCTAATAACTTAAAGGATGGCAAACTGCCAAATGTACCACTGGCTTCTTGGTAAACCTTCATCCTCTCCTTTTCTCTCCTTGTTTTTCCCTTTCCCTCTTCCTAAGGTCTGAAGTTAAACAGTGATCACCAAAGGTCATTTGCCATGCAACAATTTGCACCTCTAAAAAAGACCTTTACTCCAGTTACTCAAAACCTCTCCATAGAGTCAAAACAAGGTATCAAGCAGCAATAGAAGGAAGGCAGAAGAATGTGATGGAATACATCATGGCCAAAAATCAATCCTGTCATTGACTGATATGCAGATTGATGTGCTTGCAACAGAGCTCATTGGATGGCAGTTAAAAGCTGATGCTCCATTTTGTAACCCAGAGATATCACATACAATTACACCACGAGTGAGCAGGTACATGGGCAAGAAGGACGAAGACAATTCAAGATGAATTCCTGCACAGTACTGTCAAGGTGATAGTGGTTGGCCACATGGAATATAAAAATATTTTTTGGACCACAGCTTTCCTCCGCCAGGAGCCTGAAGCAACTAACATCAATGAAATGTTACTTTTGTCGGTGACTTTTATACTTGTCCCTTCAAAGTTAGTTTTTCTTGATGAGATGTTTTCACAGTTGACAAGCTCACGTCCATTAGGCTATTCAATCAACTACAAGAAATTCCGAATGGCGGCAGGATGATAGATCTGAGTTATATTGTTAAAGGCCATTAGAAATAAAATGCATTGAAAATAATTTCTCCTATAAACAACTTTCACTAGTATTTGTAAACAATGCTGATCCCATTGTCTGGCACTTAAACTAAATAACTGTCACAAAATACAAAGGAACAACCATCCAAATAGTCCTCACGAAGGGAGTTGAATTAATTGAAATGACTGAATAGCACAAATTAAGTCCATTACAGGACTGGATAAAATACAGGATCAAGTAAGGCTAGTCGTCTGAAAATTGTTTCGAGGTAATGTCCCATTGGTGTTGACATCTGTATAGTTTTTCTTTCTATTTGCTGGATATTAGGTTTTGCACCATCATCACCTCTGTCTCTGAAATCAGAAGACCATGATTTCAACTACCACTCCAAAAACGTGAGTGTATAATCTTGGCTACCTCTCTAGCATCATAATAAGGGAGTGCTGCATCGTCAGAGGTGCTGTCTCGTGGATGAGATGTTGAAATAATATCCTTACCGTGCTCCCAGACAGTCATAACATCCTGTATTACATTTTGAAGAGAAACAGGGGAAATATCACAGTGTCATGGGCAAAGTCTATCCCTGAACCAATATAATTAAAGTGAAATATCTGCTCCTTTATGTCATTATAATGGTGAGACGTTGGTGTGCACAGCATGTTTGCTGCATTAAAGTCATTCACTTCAAAAGGACTTCATTGCCCATGAAGCATTTAGAAGGACCTGACATCACAAAATCTGCTTTATAAATAAACACAGAGCATGCTGAAGAAACTCATATGGTCTGGTGACATCTGTGGGGAGAGAAACAGAGTTAACATTGAATACAGTATATTTTTTCAGAACTGAAAAGAGTAATATCAGACTCAAAACATTGACTCAGTTTTTCTCTCTCCACATATGCTGCCAGACTTCATGAGTTTCTCCAGAATTCCCTGTGTTTGTTTCAATTTTTGAGCATCCACAGTATTTCGCTTTTGTTTGGATGCTTGTAAATGTCAATTTTTCCTTTGTTTGCAACAAAGCTTTGATTACAAAGAAAATTCGGTCTTGATCTTCTACTGAAAGCCATCAGGTGGGTTCAAATCTAATCCAGATAACCAAATTAACATTTCTGCCCATTAATAGTTCAAAATGGAATGAATTATGATCTTTTCAATTCTTATCTCCAATAAATGATAGGTGATCAACTATCTCTGAAGGTTCCTCTGTAAACAATGTGGGATATAGGAAAAGTAGTGTTACTTCTGCAATTCTAATTACTTATACAAAGTAAATGAACTCACACCAGTGTGTAATTGTTTTAGCCAAGAGCTGAGTCAACAAGAATGGAAACTATGTGGAGGAAATACATAATTGTTTTTGTATTAGCTAAAATTGTATGCAAGAATGAAACGTGACTGCAAAACAATGGTAGATATTACAGGCAAATAGATAAGATGCTGTGAGGGGAGGAAGTTAAGCTAGATACACCTGTAAAAACAGTAGGTATAAACATCTGTTTCCCACTTTTACAAAAACACAGGAACAAACCCCAATTAAAAGGGTCATAAGGATCAGTATGGTAGGGGAAGGTACAGATGGAGGGAGTAGATAATGGTGAAGAAAGAATATGCCGAACAATGACCCACAGCGGGATGAGGTCAAACGGCTTTGTGAGGCCAGAAATAAGCATTTTGTCACTGACAAGGCCGGATAAGGCAAGAGATAAACAGGAGTAATGGGTGCCGGTCTTAGGGAAGTGGAAGATGTAAATAGGGGAGGAGCAATGAAAAAAAAACCAAATTATATAAATATCATGTATTAATTGAATTTGGTGTGTGTGTGTCCCTTGCCTTGTAGACACTGGACATGACACCCTCTTGCAAGAGTAAAATAAAGGACACTGCTGATTCAGATTTTGTCTCGGACTGCAATTATTGAAGTGTGTGAGCTTTGTTTCTCACAACAATGACATATTCCAGGTGATGCTATATTGGAACGTGTAAAATCTAGCTCTATAAGTAGCACCCCTGATTTTTGGAATTGGACTGTTAAATGTACAAGTCCTACTCAAGGTTAGAACAAAAACGTCTGGGCTGCCACTCCAGTGCCACACTGAAGGAAAGCTACACAGCTGGGGTGCCAACTTTCAGGTGACATGTGAAACTGTACTCCCACATGAATGCAAAATATTGTTTTGGAAAACTGCAGAGAATCATCCCTGGTATCCTGGATATTATTTACCTCTCCATCAAGTTCACAAAAACGAATTGTCTTACTGTTTCCAAACTGCAGTTTGCTGCACATTAGATAGGTTCAGAGGTAAAATCTGCAGTCACATTCACCACAACTGACATTAATTTTCATTTAAAATGTAAGGCAATTTGTTGAAGATTACATGAAATTGCATCAGATTTACAACACAGAAAGATGCCATTTAACCCAAATGGTGCTTATGTTCCAAACCAACGTCCTTCCACCCTAATCATTTCTACATATGTTTCCAATCTTTTCCCTCTTATAGACTTATCTAACATCCCCTTAACGACATCTGTGTCATTTACCTCACCTCCTCAAATTCCACATTCCAACTTGTGGTTAAATAATGCACTGGTGAATTCAAAAGTTCTAAAATCGGAAAACTGTAAGCAATTCATATGACCTCCAGTTGTCAAAACAGACAATTGCTAACCCAATAACCAGGTCACAAAGTTGTCTTGAGTATAATTCAGCACACCTAGGAAATTTGTCTCAGTGTCTGCCATAATGTCTGCTTGTAAAACAGCTATTTAGTTAAAAACAACAAATGCTGGAGATCATAACAGCTCAGACTGCATCCATGGAAAGAGTGTAAGCTAATGTTTTGAGTCTAGATGTCTTTTCCATTAACTTGCTCACTCTCCATGAATGCTGTCTGACCTGCTGTGATCTCCAGCATTTGTTGTTTTCAGTACTGTTTCCAATAATTTGCTCCTCTCAATTTGTTTAATCAGGACTTATGATTGCTAAAATATTAAGAAGCAATTACATGTTGCAAGCATTGCGCAAGTAAATAAATAATTTCTAGATATTACTTCAAAGATTGTATGCACTTAGCTCCAAAATGTCTGCATTTCAGTTTGAAGCTCAGTCTGGTATCTGGAGTGCTATGTTTAAATTATACACCATTGCAGATGACACTATGGTAATTCATTCAGAAAACATAAGGTGAAAACTGCACTGAGCCAGTCCCGTCCTCTTCTCGGAATGAGACATCATGATGTGGCTGGAAGCAAAGTTGAGAAATGATTGATTCCTTACTGCAGCCCTACCTCCCAACCTTTCATAAGAAATCACTTTGTTTAAAACTCACTGCAATGAGTGAAGTAATTAAAAGACTGATGGATGCTTACTTAGGAACTAGAATGTTAAGAAATCTTGAGAAAGATCAGCAATTAGGTGTGAAAATTTTTAATTAATGTGGTTGAGAAAATGACAAAAATTGAATGGATACTTGTTTTCCTCTTATATAAAATTGCTACAATTTATACTAACATTTTCCATTTATTTCTGGCATTCTTTTTGCCTTTACCCAAGTATCTTCCTTAGCAGGGATCAAAGTACACTCTGCATCTTAACGGCTACCAGTTTGGGATTCAAACTGAAGTGTACACACATTTTGAAGCCAAGTGCTTATAAACTTTGTGGCCATGTTTAAATATTGATTACTTCATACCATAATGCTGCATGTGATGTGGTTTTTAATACATTTAGTATTATGTCTAGTTCATTTACTTAAAGAAATTCCAAGATTCAGGAAATAATGTAGGAAATTATTACTTTCCACAAAATAAGCTCCACTGTCATCAGCTCCCGAGAATCCCAGAGTTCACGTGTTCCATCACCTGATCCATCAGTATCTTTTCTCACACTAGATCATCTTTATACAGCCCACAAAATAAGTTATGCCAATTATTTATAAATTACTGGTTAGGTCTCAGCTTCAGTAATTCTGGACATCAAATATCACAAATGATGTCAAAGCTTGGACAGGGTGCTGAGGAGATTCATCAGAATGGTACAAAAGAGAGACTTCAGTTTTGTGGAGACACTTGAGAAGCTACAATTGCTCTCCTTTGAGATGAGATGATTAAGAGGAGATTTAATGCAAGATTTGAAAACTGTATACTTGAAAAGGGAAAAGAAAATTAAGGCTATGCAGAAAAAAAACAAAATAGGTTCAAAGACAAAATACAGCAGATACTGAAAATCTAAAACAAACAGAACGCTGGGGAAACTTAGAAGGTCTGGTAGCAGTTGTAGAGAGAGAAAAAGAGCTAACGTTTTGAGTCTGGTGTGACTCTCCTTCAGAACACACTTCTGGCCAGTCCATCTTTAGGACAGTTCGGAAAATTTACTAGATTCAAAACATTAACTTTGTTTTTCTCTCTCTAGAGATGCTGCCAGACCTGCAAAGTTTGTCCAGCATTCTCTATTTTTCATGGAGCAAAGTAGGATCGTTTAGAACAGTATTCCAAGGAGTCAGCACAAACATGATGGGTCAAATAGCCATCGGAATGTTCTCAGGCATTCTAGTTTAGCTACCAAAAGTATTTCCATGGTGACTGATGTATTACTATACAAAACCTGTAAAAACTTTATAGCATAGAGTAAGACAACTTGGTCTATTACATTAATGATGATTGTTTGCTAGGGAATGTCAGCACCAATACTGTCACCTAGCTCCCGCTATGGTATGACATCTCTTTTCTAATATTAAATCAACTGCTCTCTGAACAATACACAATGGCTTCTTTCTCAATGACAGTTTGTAGTTCTGCTCTGTCATAACTCTTCACATGAAATAATTTCTCCTGATAACTTTTGCAACCATTCAAAAAATATCACAGCCATTCACACAAAGTACTGAGGTTGCTGTAATACAGGTAAAAGCACTGGCCCTAAAATTAGTGCACTCAATCCAGACTGATGCTTCAGTGTGGGTACTGAGAGAGGGCTGCATTGTTGCAGCTGACATCGCTCAGATGTGGCATTAAACCAAGGCCCAGTCAGATGAAATTTAAAATAATCCCACGGCAGAGTTTGAAGAGAAAGAGAGGTCTTCTTATTGTCTTGACCAACTTTCCTCCTTCAAGGAAGTTATCAGGTCACTATCATGTTGCTGTTCACAAAGCTTCAATGCACACACACTAGAAGTCACATCGTTTATAGTACAACAGGGCCACACTTCATAATCAAATGTTACTTTATTAGTTTTAAAGCATCTCATCTTCAGGCTGTGAATAAGTCTTCCCTTCTTAGTCAACCTCACAGTTTCACATCAATCTACCATTGTTCTTTAAATAATTGAATTTTACACAATTTTACTTGCTCAAGTATAATGCTGTCAAGCCATGATCGTTTTACAGTTACATTATGTAATCCAAACACTGCTGATAACAACATGGGCTACTGCTGTTATCAACACTGTGCCAGTTCCCTCATCAGACAGCAACATTCACTCGATCAAAAGCTAACATTTGCTTTTAACTTGCCCTCCAAATTCTGAGGCTTGACGAAATTAAGTTTTGTTATAATTATTAGAAAGGGACTATATTCAAGAAACCAGGGATGAGATCTCACACTAGTTTAATGGTTTTCTTTAAAAGTAGCACTGTGCACAGAAGAAAACTAAAATTCAAAAACAGCCAACATTGCTCACTTGCGTCATTAAGGTTTGTAATTTGCTTAGAAGGATTAAATGTCAATCAAAGGATATTGCAAAACTATGTAACAAATCTTTCAAAATAGAATCTATATCAGAAGTTAGTCATATAAGATTATCCTCATTATAACATTTGGAACATACCAATATAAAATATCCGTGCTGTCACGTGCAATTTACACATCTCCCAAAATAGTGTTCATGGAAGACAGTAACTGCTGTTAAAAGCAGCCATTACGACATTATATGGAAAAGACTTTTAATCTCAATTATACATCACTCTCAGTCAAAGCTGGAAGATGTGAAAGGTGCATTACCAATTTTAGACAAGTCAAAAGAAAGCTACAGTCTGTTAAGAAAAGGAATGGATTGATATGGCACATAACTCACTTGAGGAAAACATTCATCAACATAAAATAGGCATCATAATCACTGTACCTAACGAAATAGATCCATTTGATCACAACCTTTCACATTAACTGTATCTTAAAAGTAGCTAATGGCAGATGTAATCTATCAAAGGAAACAGAGCTTTTTCACCAGTGCTGTAATGCCACTTATTCTAATATTACAGTTTACTATGCAAAATGGCTAAAGCACATTAGGATCCAGCTAAATGAAATTATGTTAACAAAGCAAGAAGCATCCTCCATACTTGTGCTACAAGAATATTCTGCCTGAGCACAGTGTTCTGCCGTCCATTAAGAAACATACAAACAAACGCACCTCTTCAGAGACAGTCTGGTTTAACTTTGGATTCTGAATTGGTTAGCTATGTGGAGAGTTTAAATAAATAGAAAGAAAGTCAAAACATTTTCAATTTGGCTCTGCATGTGCAAGTTAATTCTGTTATTTTTCTCTTGCTTCAAAACGCTGTGTTAATAGTTGTCATGTTGGGGTTGTTAAGGCTTGACAGAGAGAAGACACTATCCATTGCTGCTGTTTTCTGCTACTGCTGCTAAGAAACAGAGAAACTAGAATTGCTGGTGACTACAGCCATATCAGGCCCCAAGTCGCCTCAGATATTGACAGTATCATTTCTAGCTTTCATGGAAGATTATTGCAGGTGTCACCGAATTAAAAGAAATCCCTGCTGGTTGACAGAAATAGCAACCAGTGTTATATTTTTTAAAAAAGAACATAACCTACTCTATCTGCTACTCGATAACACTGCTCTATTCCCTTCGCTCTTCCCAGTTCACTCGCACAAAATTTACTCACCGCCTCCGAGTCATCGAATCCATGCAGGTACAGATTGTCGTACATGGAGCTCTGATCAACCAGCACTGCTGATAAACACCACAGAGTATAAATATGTCAGTCCGGCTGCAAATGGAGAGCCAGGAGGCCAAGAATTCCAGTGCTTGCTGTTGTCTGTTACAGAGATGCGTAACCCAGTCAAGAATCAGATAGATAGAGAGAGAGAGAGAGAGAGAGAGACGCTGTTCATTCACATCATGGAGAGCAGGTTATCCCCACAGGCTGCTCAGACCTGGCATTTCTCTGCCTTTCAACTACAGAATAAAAAGCATCCTCTCCTCATCAGCTCCTGATGACACAGCCAGAAGGGGACTCTATGATTGGCTGAGCTAGACTCCAGTTAGCTGAGGACTGCCTTTGTTCCTCTAGTCTGTAGATGAGGATTCGATGGCAAAGGAGAAAAAGCTTCTTCACCTGCTGAAGTGATTTGATAAATTCCTTCTGCATTAGATAAGCAAGTTATTTTTAGCCATTTGCACAGGGACGTCCGTGATCTGCCAGTTGCAAATATTCAATTTTGTATCCTTATTTTGACATCAGCACCAGAATATATACAATTAACCTGCCTCTATGTTTGCATAGAAATTATATGCTGAACACGCCTATTGGCCATTCCTATTGGCAGGCTAACTGAAGCATGTAAGCATTTCTATTATTTCAGTTAATTTCATACTTAGCACAGGCTTATTTGCATCAATGTGCAGCTCCTTAAAGAGAAAGTATGTCTTCATTACACAAGCTCTGATCAATAAAATAATTATCACATTGCCATTTCTTTAAGGTAGTAGCATGTTTTCACATAGGTCTTGGAAACCTAAAACCATGTTTCCGTACCTCAGTCTCTATGTTATACACTTTCTAACTGAGGTGTGCGCATCTAAAGTAACAGACCATAATAATATTTCTTCGCAGCACAATATATTATGTCAGTTTTTCTTCATTGAGTACTAACTGGGATTTCTTCCCTATTTATTTAAAGGAACACGGTCTTCAGAAATTTCGAGCTCTCAACATAGATTTTCTTGTGTATTGTCTGTGCCAACAGAGAAAGTGAGGGAAATTACTGACAACAATAATGCTCAGGGTTCACTTTCAAAGATAATAATCTTTGTGAGTATAGGTGTAATTTTCTGTATAATTCAGGTGACTCACATTGCACTTACCATGATTGAAATTGAACTGAGAAAAGGAATTTTCATCTGGTCTTGATTTTTCTTTTCAGGATTGTGAGTGTCACTGGCAGTTCTTGAATGGGGAGTGACTCTAAAATACTGTTAGTATTATAAGAGGTATCCATCCCTAGTTTCCCAAGAAGGTGGTGGTGTGCTAATTTCTTGAATTTGCAATCTATGTAGTATAGATATACCTAAAGTAATGTTACGAAGGAAACTCAAATGTTTGGCTCAGCAACAGTGAAGGAATGGTGACAGATGGTGTGTGGCTTGGAGATGGTCATGTTTCTACATTATCCGCTGTCCTAGTCCTTTTAGGTGGTTGAAATTCTGGGTTTGAAAGATATTAGTAGATGTGCCTTGGTAAGTATATACCACATCTCTTGTAGATGGTACTCTCCGTTGACTCTCGTGAGTGAATGGCGCAGGGACTGAAATGTTTAAGATGGTGGATGGGATACCAAACAAGTGGGTTGCTTTATCCAGGATAAAGTCAAGGTTCTCAAATCTTGTTGGAAATGCATTCATCCAGGCAAAGAGACACCAGTGCATCACACTCCTGGCTTGAGATTTGAATTAAGAAAATAAGGATCAAAATTGATGTTGAACTCAAATGCAGATACAAAATTTGAATTTTCTTTTTATTCACTCACAGGATATGGGCATCATTGGCTGGGCCAGTATTCATCGCTCATCCCTAGTTGCAGTTGAGAAGGCAGTGGTGCGTTGTGTCCTTGAACTGCTGTCGTCCATTTTGAATAGATACACTCACAATGTCATGAGGAAGGGAATTCCAGGTTTTTGACCCACTGACACTGAAGGCAATACCTTTCCAAGTCAGGATAGTGAGTGGCTTGGAGGGAAATTTGCAGGTGGTGATGGTGGTGGTGGTCCCATGTATCTGCTGCCCTTGTCCTTCTAGACTGTAGCAGTCATGATCATTTGGAGGGTATTGTCTCATGACTTTTAACTTAAAATTGTAGTGCACATTATGTCAAATGATCATGACATATCAAAACATGCAACCATGTAATTTGTGATAGAAAGGAATTCTAATCAAAGTTCTTGAAATGATTTGTAGCTCAGGTTGTGAATGACTTGCTCACTGAGCTGATAAGTTTGTTTGCAGATGTTTCATCACCATACAAATTAATATCATCAGTGCACCTCTGGTGAAGTGTTGGTGATCTGTCCCAGTTTGCTGAGGTGGGTGGCATCATTTCCAGTTTTGTTTCTTGATGGTTGGTATATGGGGTTCAACTCTACATGTTTGTTTATGGCGTTCCGAGTTGAGTGCCAGGAATTCTGTGCATGTCTTTGTTTGGCTTGTCCTATGATATTGTGTCTTCTTGTTATGGTTGTGCAGGTACCAGCGGACTACACTTTTTGCATAATCTTGCTTTTAAGACACCATATAAGTGTTCTTCTTTGGCTTTATGCAGCTCCGGGATGCTGCAGTGTGTTATGATTCACTTGAACAATGTTCTGATGATATGTTACCCTGCCTTCTTCAAGGACATATCGGAAATGACCACCACACTACTCCAACCCTTAGATATCATGGTAGCCCACAAACCAACAACTATGCTATGACAGCTATTGAGAAGTATAAAGGATCCCATACCCATAACTAACAGAACCAATATTATATACAAAATACCATGTAAAGACTGCCACAAACATTACATAGGTCAAACCAGAAGAAAACTAGCCACCAGGGATCACAAATACCAACTAGCCACCAATAGACATGATCAACTATTGCTTGTGACTATGCACATGGAAAAAGGACATAAATTCAACTAGGACAACATATCTATCCTTGGACAAGCCAAACAAAGACAAGCACAGGAATTCCGGGAGGCCTGGCACTCAACCTGGAGGTCCATTAACAAACATGTAGAGTTAGACCCCAAACACCAACCACTAAGACACAAACCTGGATATGATATCATCCACCTCAGCAAACCAGGACAGATAAATAGCAAGAGGGACAGAACACCAATGCTTCACCAGAGGAGCACTGATGATGATGATATCTAATATGGTGACGAAACGTCTGCAAACAAACTTACCAGCTCAGCGAGCAGGTCAACAGGAATTCTATGTATAACTTCTATGAATTTGTAGATTGACAGCATCAGTATTTGCATAGTTATGATAGTTAACAAGGCTATGAAATATATGCTGTGAAGCTCAGCAGCAAATGGTATCAGTAGCATTAGGGGGAATTTGTGTTTGAAGCTCAGCTGCACATGAGCAGATAGGGCTCATCTGATTTTCCCATAGACTAATGCTATAATACTGCTGATTTCCCATTACAATGTTGTAATGTTAATCTTTAGGCTTTGCCTTTTAAGCAGTAAAGTACAAGTCAAATTAATGTGCCTCTGGGTTGTGGGCTAGGGCTGCCAAATGGCTATTTTCAGGATGAAGCAATAAGAGGTTTAAGGAAAGACAAGCTCTTATATGTTGACTCCTGGAGTTTAATCATTTGATAACAACATAGGAAATCAGTAACCTCTGGGAAATAAAATATCTAGGCATACATCATCCTTTTTAATTGGTACAAAGAATACAGAATTAGGACAGAATTCAGTTTAAATAACTTTGTGTAATAACTATGGGGAACAAGAGTGAAACTGCTGATAAGATAATGAAGGGAGATATTGTGATTTTTAAACAACCTGTTATGACACATCTCTGGGGCAGCTGGGACTTGAACCCAGATGTTCTGGCTCAGAGGCAGGGATACTACCGCTGTGCCACAAGAGCCCTAAAATTAAAAGGGTGGGGGAGGAGGGGAGGAATGGTCATATATTTAGCCCAATGAGATATGAATTGATTTAGAGAAGCTAAAATTATTAAGTAGGTTTAACTTAATTCAATTCTCCTTATGGGAAGTTGCATTTTAACACAGAAGGTAATACAGAATGGGATGAATTATCATACTGGAAATATGAAATATAAAGCCATTGATAATGAGTATTTTGATTTGCAGAAGACCAAGACACTCGGTTCAGAACTGGACTATGTGTAAATCCCTAAAAATTAGGTGTGATGGTAATGTTACATTTTAAATGTGTGTTTAAGTACCGTATGTTCAGTAAGCCTGTAACAGCTGACCTCAATGTTCAAGAGCCTTATTGAAAACACTCCATGATCACACAACTAAAAGACTAAGTGGACAGACACTTCAGTACAGTATTGAACTGCCGTCTTCCTTAATATGTCATGGTCCTGGTCAGAAAAAGGAATCACTATCTCAGGTGTTTTAACCTGTATTCATCCCCCAGGCTAACTACATCAAAAAGAGATAATTTGGTTATTTAAATCAATGCTGTTATTGGGACCCTGCTGTGTGCTAAATATAGGTTGGTAAATTCATTTTTAAAAAGTAGTCAACGTAGCTCACTGAAGTACTTTAATGTATTTTGGTAAAAATGTCTAAATATATAAAGGGCTCTTTACTTTCTCACATCAGCAAAAGGTGCAAAAGGTTTTGAAAATATGACACAATTGTCTCACAACTTCTAAACAGTAACTTGTGAGATCTCCAGCAGATAATGGTGGGGGGGGATTTTTTTTTAGAGCTTCCTCATGTTGTCTACAAAGAGATCACTGCAGAAAGCTGCTTGGGTAATGGAAAATATCAAAGTTTCATGGATCTCCACTCAACTCAGGTATTATGCACGTTAAAAGGGGCTTTATAATAAAACTGATCCAAAAATAATTCACTGCTGAAATGTCAGTAAATATATCCCCAAGATTTTAAGAGGAATTATATTTTTCTGACCTGAGTGAGTTCAAACACCATTAGTGATACCATGGGCAGCACAGTGGCTCAGTGGTTAGCACTGCTGCCTCACAGCACAAGGGTCACAGGTTCAATTCCAGTCTCGGGTGACTGCCTGTGTGGAGTTTGCACATACTCTGCGTGGGTTTCCTCCCACAGTCCAAAAACATGCAGGTCAGGTGAATTGGCCATGCTAAATTACCCACAGTGTTAGGTGCATTAGTCAGAGGGAAATGGGTGGGTTACTCTTTGGAGGGTTGGTGTGGACTGGTTGGGCCGAAGGGCCTGTTTCCACACTAAGGGAATCTAATCTAATACAATAGATCTGAGGACCTGCAAAGGAACCCAGAAACAAGGGTAGCTGCTTAGACTCCATAAGACTGTTTGCCATTCAATTAACTCATGGCTGGTCTGCATCTGAACTCCATCAACACAAAGCTGGGTGGGAAGATGAGCTGTGAGGAGGATGTAAAGATGCTTCAGTGCAATTTGGGCAAGTTGAGTGAGTGAGCAAATGAAATAAAATGTGCATATGTGTGAAGTCATCCATTTTGGTCACAAAAACTGGAAAGCATTTTAGTATCTGAATGGCGATAGATTGAAAAACAGGGAAATGCAACTAGCCATGGGGTTGCACTGAAAGTAAACATGAAGGGCAGCAGTTGGTGAGGAAGGCAAAGGATATGTTGATCTTCACAGTGAGAGGAGTCAAGTACAGGAGCAGGACAGTCTTGTTGCAACAGTACAGGGCCTTGGCAAGACTAATTCTAGAGTATTGTGTGCAGTTTTGGTCTCCTTATCTGGGGAAGAATGTTCTGGCTATGGCAGGAGGTGCAACAAAGAGAAATGTTAATCATCTCATCTTGACATTCGATGGCATTACCACTGCTGAATCTCCCACTATCAATACCCTGGGGTTTTCCACTGACCATAAAGTAAACTGAACATATGAATATTGCGGCTACAAGACAAAATCAGAGACTAGGAATTCTGCAGTGGGTAATCCCTGTCTCCCCAAAGCCTGTTCACTGACTTCAAAACACAAAACAAGAGTGTGGTGAAATCCTCTCCCTTGCCTGGATGTGTACAGCTTCCAATAACACTTTAAGTTCAATACCTTCTAGGCAAAGCAGCCTGTTTGACTGGTCCTGCACCCATCACTTTCAACATTCTGTCCCTCCACTTCCATGCACAGTGGCGGCAGTATGGACCATCTATAACCCTGGTCTCTAAATCATTGATGGCAACAGGTGGTTCAATTGCAGCCCCTCTGACAGTCAATCTGATCGTCCGCCCACATTCCCTTGCCAATCATAAATCAATCATCATATCAATGCTAACTTCTGCTTCCTGCACCATGCAACTCAAGGAAAGTATGAGCTTTTAACAACCTTTGCCAGTTGCTGTACCATGTGTTAATTTGGTCCATATGAATTATCATTGCAAGGTAAAAGAAGCTGTATTGTGGCAATGCAAACAAATTAAAAGAAATATACTGGGAATTGTTGTACGAAGCCAGTACATTGCTGTACTAGAAACAAAGATTATTATTCAGCTCTCTATGTCCACATAGACTCTCTGCAAAAGCAGCTCAGCACATCCTACACCTCTGCTGCTCTCCAGAGAGTGCGAGGTTTTTTTCTGCTGATTACCTAATTGGTCTGTGCAGGATGAAGAAAAATTTCAGAAATGCTGCTATGTCCCACATTCAACATCTGAGCAAAGCAAGCTGACCAGGAGCCCTGGAAAGAAATCGAGACCATCTAAGTGACCTCCCATACTTCCACACTCAAACTCAGATGGCAACATTGTGGATGTTCCAGAGGCACAGATCTAGGTGCCGACCTGCAGTGTGACCAGTGGCACGGTGAAGTCACTAACTATGAGATGAAGCAATAATCATGTGTGATGGATCTGGACCATCTAAAATGAAACCAACAACACACAACTTCCATGTAGAACAGGAGAACTAATTTCTGTTCACAACAGGAAAAGACACAAGTCCTTGCCTTAATGTCACCAAATATATTATTAAGTAAAAAGGGGAATTTGGAAGCACACTACACAACAAGACACCATAAACTCAAAGATATTTTTCATTAAATACTGTGCTTTGTACGAAAAAATTGAGAAGCTGAACATCATTTTGAAAGCTCAACAGTAGTTTCTCAACCAGCAAAAAGCCTGCACTTTTGGTAAAATACAAGAAATCATTCCCAGATGGTAAAGTAATTAAAGAAGCAACGACCATGGCTGCTGACTCTGTCAGAGACTTTAAGAACAAAGAAGAAACAATAATGGCAAGCCAAAGCATGACACTTATTGCTTCCACAGTTGCAAGGCTAGTGAAATCTTTGTGCAAAGACATTTTTCAGCAACTACAGCTGGACCTGAAGGATTGTGAATGACTCCCACTGCAGTTCGATGGATCCACTGACATGCCTGACATAGCCCAACTGATTGTTTTGTGTATGTGGCTTTTCAGGACAGTATAACTATAGAGGACATTCTCACCCTTTTGTCTCTTAAGGGAGATAGATATTTACAATGAATTCCAAAAATACATGTTTGAGAATACACTCCAATCAAGAAACTGATTTCCAACTCAACTGATGGCTCACCAGCCACGCTTGGCCTGATGCAAGCTTGTTGCATTTTGCAGAAACAAATCCTGGTTTCCCTTCTATTGTCAAGTACCACTGTATAATTGACTAGTAAATATTAGCGAGTAAAGTGATGGACTCTATTCATGTACTGATAGTTATTGTTAAGATTGTAGACTCTCAATCAAGAGCCCTTCAGCACAGCCTGTTTCAATCCTTACTTGACAAACTCTACACTGCCGACAGTGAAATCATCCTCGATGCTAATGGGAGATGACTAAGTTGAGGGAACATGCCTCAGAGATTTTTAGATCTGATGCCTGAAATTATCAGTTTTCTTTAATCAAGAAGTGAAGTGCACTTTGAGGTGTCAGATAATGTGGGCTGCTCCACTTTGGGTTCCTTATACACAAAGCATCAAAACTGAGTGATCTGAATTGTGAACTGCAGGGAAATAACAAATATTTAGCATATATGATCAGTGCCTTGAATCAATTCAAATTGAAATTGGGTGTGTGGCCCACCCAATTAAAATTAAACACTGCAGCATTCCCCAAATCTGGAGAAAATACAGTTAAACGTCAAGCACAAAGCAAAAATGGTTCTACCCGGAAATCTTCAGTGCCCTCCTAAAGAAGTTAGCAGCGGAACTCAAAAGGCAATTTCAGGAGTTAGACAGTGATGGGACAACTCACCATGGTTATCTCAAATCCAATCCTTCAAGAAGATATCGATGGGTTGGGTACCAAATTCCATTAGGTGTTTGATTTGCAAAGCAATTCATTATAGAGAGTCACAGAGTCATAGGGAATTTACAGCATTGAAAATGGCCCTTTGGCCCATTTCAGGTACATGGATAGGAAAGGTTTAGAGAGATGTGGGCCAAATGTAGGCAAATGGGACCTGTTTAGGAAACCTAGCCAGCATGGGCGAGTAGGGCCGATGAGTCTGTTTCCGTGCCATATGACTTTATAACTTTAGGTCTGTGCCGGTTATCATGCACCTATTTTAATCCCATTTCTCCAAACTTGGCCCATAGCCTTGTACGAAACAGCAATTCAAGTACTCATCTAAATACTGAAGTGTCTTGAAGGTTCCCCTCTCCAACACCCTATCAGTCAGCGAATTCTAGATGCCCATAACTCACTGGGTGTAAAGATTGTTCCTCAAATCCCCTCTAACCTCCTGGTCCTATCTTTAAAACTCTGTCCCCTGGATGGTGACCCCTTTACTAAGGGGAAAGGTTTCTCCTTACCTAGCCTATCTACATCTCTCATAATTTTGTACACCTCAGTCTTCTCTGCCATAAGGAACAAATAAAAAACAACCGATCCAGTCTCTCTTCATAGCTGAATTTCTCCAGCCCAGGCAACATCCTGGAACATCTCTTCTTCATCCTCTCGAGTGCAAACTCAACCTTTCTGTAATGTGGTGACCAGAAATGTCCACAGTATTCTAGCTGTGGCCTAACTAACATTATATACAACTGTCTCGTAAACTCCTTGCTCTTATATTCAACGCAATAAAAAATTAAAGTCAGAGCATTTGCAATATCCACCCTTGCCTTCCACAGCTGCCCAGGATACATCATATCTGGGCCTGGGAGTTTAGCTAATTTCAAGCCTGCCAGAAACACTAATACCTTCTCTCTCTTAATGTTAATTTGTTCACGTATATCATAGTTCTCTCCCTGATTTTTAGATCTACCTCATTCTTCTCTCACAGTGAATATAAATATAAAGTACTCATTTCAAATCTCAGTTGTCTTCCAGTTCCACACATAGATTACCTCTTTGGTTCCTAATGGACTCTAATCTTTCCCTGGTTATTATCTTGCCCCCAGTATATTTATAAAACTGCCTGCTACCCACAAATGCTTTTTTTCAAGTCCTTTCTTCACTATCTGATTTCTTTTTTACATTACCCCTCTCTCAACACTTACCATAAGACTCCTCTAGAGCATTCATTATTTTGAACCATTGTTATCAAAGAAATATAGAAACTAGGAGCATTCCGCCCTTTCAGCTTGGTCTACTATTCAATATTATCATGGCGGACCTTGTTATACCTAACCCCTTCTTGAAAGACTTCAATCTTTTGGTCTTAACTGCTTCCTGTGGCAGAGTATTTCAAAGACTCACCACTTTCTGGTTGAAGATATTTCTCCTCTTCTCAGTCCTAAATGTCTTACTCCGTATCCTTGGTCTATGACACCTGGTTCTGGGCATGGCAGTCCATCAGAACATCCATACTGCGTTTACCCTGTCTTATATTTTATAGGCTTCTATGAGATCCTCCCTCACTCTTCAAAACTCGAGTGAATTTAGTCCTAACCAATTCAGTCTCTCTTCATATGTCAGTCCTGACTTCCCAGGAATTATTCTGATAAATCTTTGTGCACTCCCTCCATAGCCAGAACATCCCTTCTGAAGTAAGGAGACCAAACTGCACACAATATTCCAGGTGTGGTCTCAGCAAAGTCCTGTACAATTGCAACAACACATTCCCTGCTCATGTACTCAAATCCCTTCTCTACGAAAGCCAGCATACCCTTTGCCTTCTTCACTGCCTGCTGCACCTCCACACTCATTAGCCATCGGATTTCTTTTTTTTCAGTATCCAATCCTGTAAGACCCTTGGCATCCAGGGTTCCCTGCACTTGTTGGTTCCACGCTTTATCTTTCCAGGAATCATAGGCCCCATACTCTCACTGGGAAGTGGTGGCAGAGTAGCAGCGTAGCATGCAAGGTCCTGCCTAGAACTCGTCTGCTCCATTTTTTGGTCTTCTTTCACTGCTTCACTTTTCTCACTTTCACCTTACTTACCTTCTGTGGAAACTCAGATGACTTCAAGCTGTCCAGCACCTCTGGTCGATGTTTGTCCCCCTGCAGCAGCAGAGGGAGTCGGGTTGGTGGTCCTGGCAGTGTAGGAGGCAGAGGGAGTCAGGTTTGTGCACCGGGCAGTGGTGGGGCAGAGGGAGTCGGATCTGTGCTCCCAGTGGCGGGGACAGAGGGAGTTGGGTCTGTGCTCCCAGTGACGGGGGCAGAGGGTGTCGGGTCTGTGCTCTGACCAGCAGCGGGGGCAGAGGGAGTCGGGTCTGTGCTCCCAGCAATGGTGGGGGCAGAGTAAGTCTGGTTTGTATTCCGGACAGCGGCGAAGGCAGAGGGAGTCGGGTTTGGGCCCAGTGCCTGGTGTGGGAGCAGGCAGTTTCAGCAGCGGCTGCATTGCCAAGATCAGCCCAGCGCAGCCTGATGGTGGCAGTGTCATCTGAAGAGGCAAGGGGCTTGAGGCTAGTCGACTGCTTCCTGCTTGTGTTGGTCTCTGTGTCAGGGCGGAAGGGCCCAGGGCTATGCACTTTAGGAGTACTGTAATGTTGAACTTTTAACTTTACTTCTTTATTTTCTACTTTTTACCTAAGATTTTGTATCGAAGCACCTTTGAATCTAAGATAGTGCCGGGAATTGCAACATTGTGCACTTTTCACTGTCCTCCTGTATCCCTGTACTTGAGTATGTGTGACAATAAAATCTAAAATCTAATTCAAAGAATAATATCTCACAATTACCCATTTAATTGCTACCACTGCTCTGATGTGGACTTTCTTGCAAGTAGCCACTCCCAGTGCACTATGGCCAGATCCTATTTTATCTTATGAGAAAGCCTTCCCCAAATCCAGCACCTTTATTTGTGGTATGATCACTTTACAGAATTGTTAGTTGAGTTGATATGGAGATAATCACTATGCAAAGTGACATTGAGCTGAAAGTCAGATTAAGGGACATTGACTTTAGAGGACTCAAAACAGAAAAAAAAAACCCTGTTTCTATTATCTTTATAAAGGATGTGCTTTAAACCACATGCTTTTGAAGTGAAAGCTTCCACATTTCTACATATCCCTGTTAAGTTCAAGTATTACATCCACCTACAAATAAATTATATATGCCCAGTAGTCTTCACACTAGCAGACTTGAAGGCACAGGCAATGTACAGTCACAGATGTCACGTAAAGGACAAAATGAATAATTATATAAAATTGCTTTCAAATTTATAAAGCATTAAAAAAATTGTTTATTCTATATTTTCTGAAGGTTAGAACGTAGGATCATCATGGAGTCATAAAGAATGGAAACAGACCCTTTGGTACAACCAGTCCATGCCAACCATGTTCCCAAACTAGACCCAAACTAAAGGGAAATTACAAATGGACAATTAGAAATGAGCGATAATATTAACACCTCTGGGACATCCGCACCAACCAACCCAACCGCCCCGTGGCTGAACACTTTAACTCCCCCTCCCACTCCGCCAATGACATGCAGGTCCTTGGCCTCCTCCATCGCCAGACCATGGTAACACGACGCCTGGAAGAAGAGCACCTCATCTTCCGCTAAAGAACCCTCCAACCACAAGGGATGAATGCAGATTTATCCACCATCCTCATTTCCCCTCCCCCTACCTTTTCTCAGTCCCAACCCTCGGACTCAGCACCGCCTTCTTGACCTGCAATCTTCTTCCCGATCTCTCCGCTCCCAACCCCTCTCCGGCCTGTCACCCTCACCTTAACCTCCTTCCACCTATCGCATTGCCAATGTCCTTCCTCCCCCAAGTCCCTCCTCCCTACCTTTTATCTTAGCCTGCTTGGCACACCCTCCTCATTCCTGAAGAAGGGCTTATGACCGAAACATCGATTCTCCTGCTCCTTTGATGCTGCCTGACCTGCTGCACTTTTCCAGCAACACATTTTTCAGCTCTGATCTCCAGCATCTGCAGTCCTCACTTTCTCCTAATAATATTAACATGTCCAATGAAAAGATAAAAGGCAACAGAGAACATTGTTTCCCTCTCCCTACATTATCAATTCCTTGAAACCACGATCCTCTTCTGAAGAAGGTTCGGAGATGACTTAATCGAGACATACAAGATGGACAGTGAGAGCCTTTTTCCTCAGATGGTGATGTAGCATGAGGGAACATAGCTTTAAATTGAGGGGTGATAGGTAGAAGACAGATGTCAGAGGTAGGTTCTTTACTCAGAGAGTAGTAGAGGTGTGGAACGCTCTGCCTGCAACAGTAGTGGACTTGCCAACATTAAGGGAATTTAAATGGTCATTGGATAAACGTATGGGTGATAATGGAATAGTGTAGATTAGGTGGGCTTTAGATTGTTTTAACAGGTCAGCGCAACGTCAAGCGCTGAAGGGCTTGTATTGTGCTGTGGTGTTCTATGTTCTATGTTTGACACTATCCTCATACTAGGTGATACTGTCCCCACCAGCTTTCATTTTTATTGACCCAGCTACAGCAAAAGGATCATTTGCAATAGCTTCTCTTCCAGCACCTTCAGTGTTATGTCTGAAATTCTGCAAGGATCTAGCCTTGGCCTCCTCCCAGTTTAAATCTGCACATTGCCCTCCAGCAATATTCCCTGAAAACATGTCAGTTACATCAAATGTGTGCTGATTATATGTTGCTCTCACAGCGCTCCAACTCTCTTGGATCCAAACAATCCTTGGATTTGGCAAGGCTCTTGGTCTGACATTCAGGATTGGATGAGCAGGAATTTCCTTTAACTAAACACCAGTAGAACTGAAGCCATTCTCATTAGTCCCCAATACAAAATCTGTTCTCTAGCAATTTACTCCATGCCTGTCTGAGGGAGAAACCAGGCCATTTGAAATGTAGTGTCATATTTGAACTGACGAGCAGCTGCATATCATGTGCGCACATCATCACTGAGATTAGATACTTTCACCTAGTAACATTGACCACCTCCATCCTATTCATCTCACCAACTAATGAAACCCTCATCCATGCCTTCATTATCTCCACACTGAGCTCTGATTGGTCTCAATGCTCTGATTGGTCTCTCCATCCCCTATCCTCCCTTAATTTAACTCTCTGAACTCTGCTCCTTATTCATAACTCGCTCCAAATCCTGCTCTTTTCTTGACATAACTTGACAACTACTTGACTTTAAGACTACTCTCTGTCCGTTTAACCAACTGTAAAAGCCTGCAAAAGCTCTGTGCTCCACTGATTTTGGTCTCATTCACATCCCTAATTTTAATCACTCTGCTGCCTGTCACTGTGTCATCATTACCATGGCCCTAAGTTCTGGAATTCCCTCCACAAATCCTTCTGCCTGTCTACATCTCTTTTTGCATTTCCCTCCAGTAGCTGAGTGGTTAGCACTTCTGCCTCACAGCACCAGAGACCTCGGTTTGACTCCACCTCAGGTTGATTATCTGTGTGGAGTTTGCCCCTTCTCCCTCTGTCTTCCTGGGTTCCCTCTCACAGTCCAAAGATGTGCAGGTTAGGTGGACTGGCCATGGGGAATACAGGGTTACAGAGATAGGGTAGCGGGATGGATCTGGGTGGGATCCCTTTGAAAGGATGGCATGGACTGAATGGCCTACTTCCATATTGTAGACATTCAATGATTCCTACTTTAGGACTGTCCTTAAACATTGTGACTAAGCTTTTGGTCACCTATCCCAAATTCTCCTATGTGATTCAGTGTGTACGGCATGGATGGGTTGGACCAAAAGGTCTGTTTCCATGCTGTACATCTCTATGATTCTAAGTCCTGCAAAGATTTGCTTTCGAAAAATGCAGCATCTCGCATTTATCTGTTTTAAACTCCATCTGCCACTTCTCAGCCCATTAGCCCATCGGGTCCAGATCCTGTTTTAATCTGAGGTAACCCTCTTCACTGTCCACTACACCTCCAATTTTGGTGTCATCTGCTAACTGTACCTCTTATGCTCGCATCCAAATCATTTATGTAAATGACAAAAAGTAGAGGGCCCAAACCGATCCTTGTGGCACTCCACTGGTCACAGGCCTCCAGTCTGAAAAACAACCCTCCAGCACCACCCTCTGGCTTCTACCTTTGAGCCAGTTCTGTATCCAAATGGCTAGTTCTCCCTGTATTCCATGAGATCTAATCTTGCTAATCAGTCTCCCATGGGGAACCTTGTCGAATGCCTCACTGAAGTCCATATAGATCACATCTACTGCTCTGCCCTCGTCAATCTTCTTTGTTACTTCTTCAAAAAACTCAATCAAGTTTGTGAGACATGATTTCTCACGCATAAAGCCATGTCGACTATCCCGAACCAGTCCTTGCCTTTCCAAATACATATACATCCTGTCCTTCAGGATACCCTCCAACAACTTGCCCACCACCGAGGTCAGGCTCACCGGTCTCTAGTTCCCTGGTTTGTCTTTACCGCCCTTCTTAAACAGTGGCACCACGTTTGCCAACCTCCAGTCTTTCAGCGCCTCACCTGTGACTATTGATGATTCAAATATTTCAGCAAGAGGCCCAGCAATCACTTCTCTAGCTTCCCACAGAGTTCTCGGGTACACCTGATCAGGTCCTGGGGATTTATTCTCCTTTAACCGTTTCAAGACATCCAGCACTTCCTCCTCTGTAATCTGGACATTTCGCAAGATGTCACCACAGTAAATACTGATGCAAAATATTCATTTAGTATCTCTCCCATTTTCTGTGGCTCCACACACAGCCCGCCTTGATGATCTTTGAGGGACCCTATTCTCTCCCTAGTTACCCTTTTGTCCTTAATATATTTGTAAAAGCCCTTTGGATTCTCCTTAATTCTATTTGCCAAATCTATCTCAAGGCCCCGTTTTGCTCTCCTGATTTCCCTCTTAAGTATACACTTAATGATAAGGTCCTTGGAGAGCAAGTTCATAGCTCCTTGAAAGTGGAGTCGCAGGTAGACAGGACAGTGAAGAAGGCATTTGGTATGCTTTCCTTTATTGGTCAGAGTATTGAGTACAGGGGTTGGGAGGTCATGTTGCAGGAGGTCATGGAGAGGCTGAACAGGCTGGAGTTGTTTACCCTGGAGCGTCGGAGGCTGAGGGGTGACCTTATAGAGGTTTATAAAATTATGAGGGGCATGGATAGAGTAAATAGGCAAAGTCTTTTCCCTGGGGTTAGGGAGTCCAGAACTGGAGGACATAGGTTTAGGGTGAGAGGGGAAAGATATAAAAGAGATCTAAGGGGCAACTTTTTCACGCAGAGGGTGATACGTATATGGAATGAGCTGTCAGAGGAAGTGGTGGAGGCTGGTAGAATTGCAACATTTAAGAGGCATTTGGATGGGTATATGAATAGGAAGGGTTTGGAGGGATATGGGCCAGGTGCTGGTAGGTGGGACTAGATTGGATTGGGATATCTGGTCAGCATGAACGTATTGGACTGAAGGGTCTGTTTCCATGCTGTACATCTGTATGACTCTATAACCACTTGATATACTTACATTTCTTCCAACTAAATAAAGCCTTAAGAAAATAAAATCATCCAAGTGCTCAATCCCACAGACCAACAAGCCCTGAAATTCATAGTCCCACATCAATGAGGCCACAACTATTTCTCATGGTCAATCAATCTGAAAGGTTACAGGCATCCTACTGGGATGATAGATTTAATTTATGATTTGTTCATGGGTTGTGGACATCACTGGCTAGTCCAACATTTACTGCCTAACCCAAATTGAATAGAGGGTAGTTAAGAGTCAACCACATTGTTATCATTCTGAATTTTACAGTTTTTATATCACACCATAGTAGGTGGTGAAATCTGAATTCAACAAAATCTGGAATTAAAAGCTAGCTGAATGAGATCCAAATAACCATTTTTGATTGTTGCAGAAACCTGTCTGATTTACTAGTGTCCTCTAGGGAAGGAAATCTATCACCCTCAACTGGTATGGCCAAAATGTGACTCCAGGCCTACAGCAATATAGACAACTCTCAGCAACGGGTAATGAATGTTGAACCAGCCAGCAATGCCCACATCCCATGACTAACAAAAAAAGTCTGCGATGTAGCAGTAATTTTGTAATGGAAATCATCAATCGTATGTCAAATGACAAAATGCACAATGGCAAGCAATCATTTTTAAACAATCCAGACATATTTTCCAATCATTTAAAGAGCAGAACTTTTAAATTACTTGCCAGTATGGCAAGTCCCATCATAAGTCCTCTCAACATTCTTATCAAGAGTTTTGACAGTTGATTTTGACATGTCTTGACAGTTCTAATGATAGCAATTTTTGAGAAGATTTGTAGCTCAGATTGATGATAAGTATGTAAGTTAGCTCGTAAGGGAAGGTAGATAGGATTTAAATTGATGTGTTTATTGATGGAGTTCTGGTTAGAATGCCATCCTTTTAAGAATTCTTGCGCATGTCTTTGTTTCGCTTGTCCTTGGATGTGTGTGTTTTCCCAGTCAAAGTGATGTCCTTCCTTGTCTGAATGTATGGAAACTAGTGATAGTGTGTTGTGTCTTTTAGTGGCTAGTTGGTGTTCATGTAACCTGATGGCAAGTTTCCTGATTGTTTGTCCGATGTATTTTTTTTTACAGTTCTTGCATGGAATTTCGTAAATTATGTTAGTTTTGCTGGTAGTATCTAAGGATCCTTTAGGTTCATTAGTTTCTGCTTAAATGTGTTGGTAGGTTTGTGGGCTACCATGATGCCAAGGGGTCTGAGAAGTCTGGATGTAATTTCTGATATGTCTTTTGGTTGTGTTGTGTCTGCTTGTTTGCATTTGATTTTAAATTCTGAAAACAAACCTTCCAGCTCAGTAAACTCACTTACATACTTAGTTTTAATGATCTTGACAGGAATGAGCTTGTGCTTGTTTTATACCCATGTATGCCAACTTATGATAACTTGAAAGGCACCTGACATACCCAAAAAGTAGGGTCTAGATTAGAGTGCTGCTGGAAAAGAACAGCAGGTCAGGCAGCATCTGAGGAGCAGGAAAATCGACGTTTTTAGGCCTCATTCCTGATGAAGGGCTTTTGCTCGAAACGTCGATTTTCCTGGTACCCGGATGCTCCCTGACCTGTTGTGCTTTTCTAGCACGTTCTAATCTAGACTCTGATCTCCAGCATCTGCAGTCCTCACTTTCGCTACACGCAAAACTTACTTTATCTTCACCCAAAGGTGTCCCAGGATCCAAAGAGATACCTTACCTCCCCAAAGGGCTGCTTTGACTTTCCAAACAAGTCAAGAAATTTCAGCCCCTGTTTAAACCAGATTTGATCTGCTCACTTCAAGAATTTCACAATCCGAGGCTACCAAAATCCCAAACTTCAGTGGAGTCAGCTCATGATGTCAACGGCCAGTTGCCTCCATAAAACCTAAAATTCAAAGTGGGTGATGCTTCCGTTCCTGTCTCCACCAAAATGACAAGTGCCATGTTCTTGGGCAGGGCTTATGATGGTTGGCTGTAAATTGACATTTCTAGTTGCAAATATGTGCACCCTCACAATCGTACAGTCCAGTACCTGATTAGAAAGAGCATTTTAAGAACCAATTAATTAGTTGAATTGTCTTTAAATATAGGGTAGAGAGGGGATGTATTGGAAAAGGAAATCATGAAAATTATGATAATTCGCAGGTGACAGAAATTAAAAACAAAGATATAAATAAATAAAATTAACATTTTCACAGCATAGACTATCCTTACTACTGCAACCTTCTAAGGACTAGAATAACCGTTGTTAATTATATTGCAGCCACATCAAGGACATGGTAAGGCTGTATGGACGGCAATGAAAGGTTTCCACTTCCCAACATCCATTTGGAACAATGTACTCTGACAGGGCATCCTTACAGATTTGCAAGAAATAACAAATAATTAGCAAATGCTTTATAAGTGTACTGATGATGCTACAGCCCACAGAAACTTATAGTCTCAGTGAGAATTCACCCGAATAATTCAATTTGTATCCTGCACAAGAACATGGAATGTCTCAGGTTATATTTCATTCACGTGATCTCCCTTAAAAGCCTATTGATTTTCAAGTCATCATTGATCTATTAATAGCAATACTTCTTAAATGTTCATATATTCCTTTAAAAGTATACATGGAAATCAATTTACACAACTAGTATAATAAACTGACAAGAATTCTGAGAAAAGCATTTTTGGCATCACCGCACCAACATAAAAGCAAAGTGTAATGATGTCAGCTGGCAAATCACAGTGAAAGTTGCGATCCACAGCAAGTAGATTGGAAACTAAGAAACTCAAAATCTATACAGCAAATCAGTGTAGCATGATGGTAATGGGCTTGGCAATCAATCTTGCATCTTATCGACTCTGCACATCTTAGCTTCCATGATTTACTAAGCAAGATCAAGCTATGTAACTGAGCCCTGGGCTTGGACGGTGATTGGCGACTTTGAATATCTGGAAAGCTGGAAGTACGCAGTGACCTCCCCATCGCCGGATGGTCACACAATACATCAGGAATGGCCATTGAGAAAATTCCTATCAAAATAGCAAGTGTGCTGTAGCCTTTTAATATTTTTTTTCTCGTCTGGTTTTTCTCTCTAGAAAGGAAACATTACTGGCAAAACTAACTAGCATTGAGCAACCACTCCACATCCCTGCCTTCCCTTACCTTTGAAAGATCCATGCTTTGTTCTCCCACATCTGATAAGTTTTCGTCTCACCATTGGTTCGGACCCCTCAAACATCATACAACTCCTCCATTGTTAATGCAGAAGCTCAGCTTCCATTTCTAAAACTTCGCTGTCACGCTTGGACAGGGTACAAGAAAAAGTGTGGCATTGATAGGCAATTCCTCTCTCACTCCGAGTCTCTGAGTTCTTTCCATTGTAAAGTTTCTTACTTTTATTTATCTGTTATTATCCTGCCCACTTGTGCTACCTCCCCAGTGCTACCAGCAAGTTTAGTTGTATCTTATTTGCCAAGCCCTCAAAATTCCTCAGCCATTTCTTCTTACAATCATACAGTCCACACGGTTCTTAAAATAAATGTTGCCATTCCTTATTCATCACTCCCTGAAGACCTGGGCAAAATCCAGGCTTGGATTGAGAACTCAAAAAGAATATTTGCATCATGCCAGTGCCAAACAATGATGATCTCCAATGAGAGAGTCTAATCAATTCCCCTTGAATTCAATGGGATTACCATCATTGAATCCCGCACCAATTACATCCTGTGAGTCATCATTGACTGGAAAGTTAACCAGACTAGCCATTAAAATACTCCCCAAAATCTGCCAATCCAACTGCAAAGAAATAGCCAAAAATGTGTTTCAATATCTCCACTTGCCAAGATATATAGCACGAGCAACACTCAAGATTCTCAACATTTTTCATGAACAAACTGCCTGGCTACCCTCCACCACATTCATTCATTCCCTTCACCACTGCGATACAGTGGCAGGACCAAGCATCATCTACAAGATGCATGGCTATAACTTGCCTACGCCTTCTCAACAGCACTCTCCAAACCCATAACCTCTCTCACCTAGGGCTACAGGTAATGACAAACACCATCAATCATAAGATATCCTCCAAGCACACGGTGGCCTGATTTGGATGTATATTCCTTCAATGCCACTTGGTCATATCAGATCACACATATTAGAGTGAGAGTGCATCCAGGGCTGTTCCTAAGGGTTGGAGGGTCTGGAACAAATCATACTGTCTGACCCCCTTCTCCAGGGCAAGCCAAATGTGCAACTCCTCTGCGCTAATGATGCCTTGCCATGTTCAAAGTAAATGGTAAATGAAATGAAAGGCCATAAGACAAAACTCTTGCCTTCAATCGAATGCTACCCTCCCTTCAATTACCTTGATTTCTGGTTCCTCCCAGATCTTTCTCTCACACACACACACCCCTCCCTTGGGGAGACCATAGTAATTAGCCATGCTAGAAGGCAATGTACCACCAATTAGGGAAAGACAATATATGCTGACCTTGTGAAAGATGCCCACATACCCTGAGGGAGCAAAACAAAAGTTAGCTCATCTTCTTTTAGCTTTTTTAATCTTTGCATTTCCTACCCCATGGATCTCAACCTTTGGTTCCTTAGCAGCGATTGACGTTTCCAAAGAAAATATGTATTTTTCCTCTTTCAAAATGTTATCTTAAAATCATTTAAAATGTGCACACAAACTGGAGCATCCTTAAATAAGAAAGTTATTTCCTTTTTTGACAAATTTAATGTTGAAAGCATGGATATTCTATATTGTATGCTTGCTATTGCAGTTAGTGATGCCACTGTTTTAATACATAAGTTCCATTACTTGGGGTTAGGGAGCTTAAATTTGAATTAATGAAGGGTCACTTGACCCAAAAACATTAACTCCGATTTCTGTCTACAGATGCTGTCAGACCTGCTGAGCTTTTACACCAATTTCTGCTTTTATTTCTGAATTACAGCATCTGCAGTTTTTTTTATTTTAAAGTATGAACGTATTTGTTTTTGAGCGTTTTGAGTTATAATCTACAGTAATAACTTAAATTTACAGCTGGCTCTGTTTTATTCACTGTTCCCCATTCCTCAGTCAAGGTGGATGTCCTTTGCCTTTTGTTTTTGACTTGATAACGTTCTAATTTGTTTAATTATCTAAATCACTTGGATTATCACAGAATATTTTCCAAAGAACAAGTCATGCACAAACATTGTAACAACTGACAGAAGCCAACTAAAGCTGGCACCATTCTTGGTTAAGTATTGGGAACAGTATTCCGTAGGTTAATTGTTGGCAGCAGAATACAGTAAGAAATCATCCAATTCTTTATCAATAGTAATGGCTCTTGTAGGGTAGTGGTAGTGCCCCTACCACTAAGCCAGAAGGCCAAGGTGCAAGTCTTAGAGGTGTATAATTCCAGCCCTGAGCAGGTTGATTAGGAAAATATTTGACACCAATACTTCACACAATAAATTAAGGAAAAAATATTACCATTTCTGGCAAAAGAGAATTTTATTTCAGTGGATAGATTTTGAGGATTCTGTGGGGGTTCACAAGAAAGGGGTCATTAAAATGACATCATTGCAATTTATTCTCCATCAATTTCTGCATTAAAGATACTGCTTACAACACGGTGCTTTGAAAATATGTTCAAACATGCCTGAGGGGATGAATAAAATTCAAAATTATCCATCTTCTTTAGGCTCAGCTTCAAAAGAAATACATCCAAAGCACTCATCTTAGGAATGACTGTGGGCTAAATCTTACCATTCATTCAAAAAGTGTAATGTCTGATGCTACTGTGCTCTATCATGCAAAGATTATATTTTCCCTGCTTGGTGTCTTCATCCTCCTCTTTGGAAGACCAATCCTCCTTTTCCAGTTCCTTACATGCCCTCATTGCCTGCTCCAATGTGCAGCATGGAGGAGAAAGTGAGGACTGCAGATGCTGCAGGTTAGAGTCAAAAAGTGTGGTGCTGGAAAAGCACGGCAGGTCAGGCAGCATCCGAGAAGCAGGAGAGTCTTCATCAGGAATATGGGGGGGGGGGGGCAGCACCAAGGAGGCTGAGAGATAAATGGGAGGGGTGGGAAAGTGATAAATGGTAGCTGGGAAAGTGATAGGTAGATGAAGGCTGGAGGTGATGGTGATATTTCAGAGAGGAGGGTAGAGCGGATAAGTGGGAAGGAGGATGGACAGGTTGGACAGTTCAAGAGAGCAGTGCTGAGTTGGAGGGTTGGATCTTGGTTAAGGTGGGGGGAGGGGAGATAAGGAAACTGGTGATATTGACATTGATTCCATGGGGCTGGAGTTTCCTAAGGGGGAAGATGAAGTGTTCTTCCTCCAGTCGTCTGGTGGCTAGGATTTGGCAGTGGATGAGGCCCAGGACTTGCATGTCCTTGGCGGAGTGGGAGGGGAGTTGAAACGTTCGGCCACAGGGCAGTGGAGTTGGTTGATGCGTGTATCCTGGAGATGTTCTCTGAAACATTCCGCAAGTTAGCATCCTGTCTCCCCAATAAAGAGGAGACCACGTCAAGAGCAACAGACACAGTAAACAAAGTGTTTGGATGTGCAGGAAAATCTCTGCTGGATGTGGAAAGATTCTTTGGGGCCCTGGATGGAGGTGAGAGGGGGAGGTGGGCGCAGGTTTTGCACCTTGTAGTGGCAGTGGAAGGTGCCAGGAGTGATGGATGGATTGGTGGGGAGCATGGACCTAATGAGGGAATCACGGAGGGAATGGTCTCAGTGTGCACCATGCTAGGATTAGGTGGCACTTTGTCTGGAATGTCCTGCAAGACCCCACTGGGCTAGTCCTAGTAGCAAAACCTCATCTTCCAAGCACCTATTCTCTTCCCCACCATGATTCTGGTTGAAGAATGAGCTGCAGTTTATCTTTGCTCTGCCTCAGTCAGGGGTTAGCACAGTCGAGTATCAGCCATGATTGCAGTGGGTAGCCCTTAACTACCAGTAACCATTCTGGTAAGGCAACTGGCCCTTGAAATGCAGCAGGAGAATGAGAGTCCTCAAGTATGTAGGAATTATAGTAATTCCCAGGGCACTAGCTGCAAACCTCTAAAAAGCGATACTGATGATCAGAGATCACCTGCACATTGATGGAATGGAACTGTTTTTGATTGATGAGCTCAGCTACAATGTGATATGGTGCTCTCAGTGCTACGTTTGTACTGTCACTTGTGTTCTTCAGTCACGTTTCCAGTTCTTACTGCCCGAGCTCAGCACAGAGAAACAAGATGAAGCAGCACGATTTGGCATAAATGACAACAACTTTGATACTTTTTTGGTGGACAATTGAGAGATCCAACACAGGTCCCCAGCAGCTCCCTGGAATGTGCCAATTACATAAAATGTTCAACTAAGCTGTTAACCTGATGGCCACCGGGGTAGGATAGCTATCCATTACTTCACAGGTCCTGCTCCAGAAACTAACACAGTTCAGTCACAGTATCACAGGGCATGCTCAGCCTGTCACAGCACTGAGCCTCACTCAGCTGGAGAAAATGGCATCGAGGTCAAGAAAATAGTCCCTCCTGTGCTTTTGCGATATCTTCATGGGAGATTGTTCAGCACGTGTTAGCAGTTGCTGCTGGCCTTGGTCTTCCTGATGCATCTCTTCTTGCTTCATTTCTCTGCACCATTGTAGACCATAAGACAATGGAGCAGAAATTAGGCCATTCAGTCCATCAAGTCAGCTTCGCCTTCAATAATGGCCAATAGGTTTCTCATCCCCATTCTCCTGCTTTCTCCCTGTAACCCTTGATCGCCTTGATACATAAGAATCTATCTATCTCAGCCTTAAATATGACTGCAACAGCAACGATAATCCCTGGTGTGGCTGGATCCATCAGCCACACTCTCAAATTTATCCAGTTCACGCAGTCGAAGCCATAGATAAAAGTTCATACAGCAAAGATCCGCCTAATGGAGGACAATGAGGAATGAATGGCTGAATGTTTTTAAAAGCCAACTATAAATTGTGAGAGATTACAGAGAAATTTGAGTATCTTCTTGCATGAATTGCAAAACATTAGTATGCAGGGTCACCGTGTAATGAGGTAAGTTTAGAGATTATTCGTTTTTATTACATGGGAGATTCAAAACAAAAGTAGGGAAGTGATGTTTCAGTTATAAATGGCATCTATGTGATCGCATCTAGAATAGTGCGTACAGTATTGGTCTTCTCATTCAAGGAAGGATGTCAATGTGTTAGAAGTTCAGAGAAAGGTTGCCAGACTCATACCTGGAATGGGTAGGTTGTCCTATGGGCAAAGGTTGGACAGGCTAGACTTGTACCTAAAGTAAAGGATGACTTCACTGAAGCAATAAGACCCTGAGAAGTCTTGTCGAGGTGCATACAGCCTCGTTTCCTCTTTTGGAAAAGTCAAGACCATTTCACCACTGTTTCAAAATAAGGAGTCATCCGTTTAAGGCAATTTTTTTTCCTCAAAGAGGGTTGGGAGTTTTGGGACCACAAAAAACAATGAAAGCAGAGCCTTTGAATATTTTTCAAGCAGAGTTCAATACATTCTTGCTAAGAAAAGGGGTAACAATTTTTAAGATAGGCAGGAATCTGGAGGTGAGGTAACAATCAACTCAGCCAAGCTCTAATTGAATGGCGGAGAGGGTCAGACATACTCCTGCTCCAAGTTGACATGTTTCTATAAAAACCATTTGGCTGTTAGATCTAAGCCAGTATTTTTCTCTGCATGAGCCCCCCCCCCCAATCAAACCTCCTAGTTTTACAATTCTTCTTTTTCCAAATCACCATCTTGTTTGCTTAATAAGACATTTTGAACTCTTTCCACAGTGTTTGATGACAGAGAAACATTTCCTCATGCTTTTGTGATAAGATAATAGTTTTCTTTTTGTCGTCTTGTCATCAGCCAGAAAAAGTGATCTATCACAGATTCTCATAACCTTGCATAACTTAAAAGGCCAAACTTCTCACCACTAGTTAAAAGCCCTGACTTCTCAAGCTCTATTTGTGCTTGGAATTATATGAGCCTGTGATGTTTGATTGAATCCATTATGTCCTATTTCTCTAGCTTTTATATACTCTCCATAATGGGATGCCCAAAATGCTTCTGAGTTCAATGCCTTTAACATACAACTAAAAAAGATTCATCTTGTTATTTTTTACAGCCTCATCTGCTTGTACTGGCATTTTTATGACTTGCATATCTCCAGTCTAACACCCTCTCAGCCCAACATGCAAGGTTTTCTTTTTGCTACCTTTGTTTTGAAACATGCTACTTCATATTTTTCACCATTGAGTTCCAATTGCTGCTCAGTTGCTCCATCTGACTGATCTATTGATATCCTTCTACAAGGCTTCACAATCCTTCAGACCAACTAGCAAATTTGAATATGTTCCATAACTTCCTAATTCCAGATCAATTATGTCCATACTTTTCAATATTATTTTTAATCTAAGAAAATCATAATCATTGGCATGGTGGCATGTTGCAAAGGTATCATTTTATCAATATTATCTGAAAATTTTGAAATGTTTTACAAACAATCCTTAAAGTCTTCTCGCCTATCACCGATCCTGCTGTTTGCTTTATTTCCACACTTCTCCAATAATCTTGCATTAAACCCATTACATATATAACAAATCCAGTTCTAATGAAAGACCATTGACCTGAATAGTGATGCCTATCTCTGCTATTCCACAGATAATGCTGAGTTTTACTGGCATTTTCTATTTTGTAATCTTCAGGAGATAACACAGGTAAATGATTTGGATGATTTAGCAATATCTCATTATCTAGTGCAGACTCAGGGCCTCTTAGTGTTAAAGTAAGTGTTTTATGTTTTGGTGCAATCTGGAAAGAATTCACCACTGGTTTTTACGCCAATCACTTCCCCGTTCTTGGTAATGACAGAATGGTAGCTAACATTCCTGATACAGATTAACAACCAGACCATTGTGAAAAAGGTATAACTTCAAAGTCTGTGGGTGGTACAAAACTTTCAATTATTGTAAACTGTGAGTAGGTTGGTGTAGAACTTCAGACGCAGCCAGATTAGTTGAAAGGGCAGAGAAGTGGCAGATGAAATTAAATGCAAAAACTTGTGAAGCAACTGATTTTGGAAAAACGTGACTAAGTCTGAGTTGCAGCAAGTTTTTTTGGTGGGTTTCTCACCAGGAGACCTAACAATTTCTCTCACAGCATCTTACCAATTAATTAAACATATGTACTGCCACCATGTCAGCAGTGAAATGCCCAGCTCTGCCAGAAATCACCTCCTTGACCTTCATGGACCAAAGTACTCAGTCCTCAGAGGAAACATTGGCAAGGCTGTCTCCTGTAACACTTAGCAATCTAAATACTGATACCTCGGCTGAGAAAGCAAACATTGGTGAGTACCTCACTGCAACGGCTCCAGAGCTGACTGAGGAAGAAATATCCCAGCACACTGGCACTCGGAGGACTGCCATAGAGCAGGGAGGAGAGGACCATGTGGATTTAGAAATCAGGGACTTCGTCCATATTCAGAGGGAAGAACAGGAGCAGCAGAGAGGAATGTGGTCACAATGGCCCTCAATGCCCAGAAGTGTTAGTAATGGAGGGAGTGACCATTGAAGGTGTTAAATGGGATGTCTAGGATGGTGCCAAACTTCTGGAGCACTCATGGGTATCAGGAATGTAGGGGTGAGAAATTTCACATGCATTTCTGTTTCCTCAATAAATGATCACCTCCCCTTATTGATGATTCCTCCTGCCAAAAGTTAGCCTGATTGCCAGTCAGCTTTGATTCTAGAGTAGGCCATAAATAGTTAGGCTTGGTCCAAAGCCTGGTGCAATGAAAGCAGCAGTAGTGTGGAGGAGGGGTGTGAATGAGGGCATCCAGTTCTCAGGGAGAAATACCCAATCCCAAAGAGAAGACGTAATCCCTCACCCTGGGGTGCAACCCATTGGGAGATGGTTCTCTTCCTGGAATCAGGTGGTGCTATCCAAGGGCTATTCACATTTTCATTCCCTCAATAACACAAATACACTCAGATCAAATAGGGTACAGTGGTTAAAATAAATGATCTATAGAATGTGAGTTCAAATCCCACCCCAAGTGAGCTTGATGTCAGGTAAAACAGCTGCAAATAACAACCTCAGTAAAAAAATCACGATGAAAATTATCATAAGAATATAATCTGTTCACTGATGTCCTTTAGAGAAGAAAATCTGCTGTGCTCATCTTGTCTGCCCTATGGGTGACACCAGTCACATACTGACATGGTTGATTCTTAACCACCATCTACATTTGCCTGGAATTTCTCTCTGATGTAACAAGCAGCTGAAAATGCTGCAGTAGTTCAAGCTAGTGATCCACCAGAACTTCCTTCTCAGGGCAGTTAATTACCATTGAGCTGAAATGTTGGCACTGTTTCTCTCACTTCTGTTGCAGTGTGTCACACCCACATCTCAAGAGTGAATTGGTAGAAGCCTGTGGTCAGTTAACTCAGCAGACTGAAATTGTCGATTGATCCCTCAATTATATTTCCACGCTGAATGATGCAGTTATTGACATCCATCGAGTGACCAAGCCTTCTACAGCAATTCTAATGGAAACAATTGCAGCAAAACACGAGTACAGTTCCTGAAGCAATAACAGACTGCGAGACGTCAAGGCCTACACATATCTAATGGCTCAATGGGCAGTACTTTACAATTCCAACCCTCCCCCATCAGCGATGGGTCCCCATAAAAATTCTTCACAGGGACTTCCCATGGGCTCCCACCAAGCCTGACTTCTCTGCAGTGTAACAGTGTGATAGACTCACTCTCCTTGTCACTCTCTAAGTGGCCAATTAACTCTTCCTTTATCTTTAGGAACTGTACTCGAGTTTTAAAAAGCAGACCAGATAAACAGAGATGTTTGTCTCAAAAGGACATTACTGATTATACTCTTATGATAACCTCCCCTCCCCTCCCACAGGCACTCCCTGCACACCAACATTCCACCTCCCACTGCCCACTCCTGAGACTCATCTCTCCTCCCTTCCTTGACAACCCCATAGTTGCCAGGTCCTGGATTCCCACAATTTGGACAATAGGTGTGCCTGTGGTAAATTGATTTTTTTTGCTAATAAAAACAATCTAAATGTAACACATCTTCAGCAATGTGATCTGTTGAGAAGCCTAAACTCCATGATTATGCTGAAATTCCTGCATTATTCACCTCAAACGTTTTTAGGAATTATTCCAGATCCAAAGGTGAATTACATGCAAAACAATTTGTAGTTACTTAATACCTTGTATAAATGTGTATAGACACATAAAAATAGTGGCAAAAGGCAGTGGCACCCAGGAGACTCAATGATTCATGTTAGACGTATTGGTGCAACTAAATAAAGGGAAATAACTCCCATGATAGCATTATTATTGTAAAACTGACATCCCTTTTGGGCTGAGAGGAGCTGTGAGAGGAGAATACATCTAAAAGCCTGCACGTCCATCATGCAGGAGAAGCTTGAATAACATGTTTCCGGGTTTTTCTGAGTCTCAGCACCAAAATAGAAAGCAAGCGAGTTGAATACATTGAGGAAGGAATCAGATCATTACAATCCTATAATTTCTAGGTTAACAAACTAGAAAGGTCAATTGTAGTCTTAATACTCAGAGACTCATAAATGCTTGCAGCACAGAAGAAGGCTCTTCAGCCCATCCTGTCCACACTAGCCAACAAATATAAGATGATACTGATCCCATTTTCCAGCTCTTGGTCCATAGCCCCAGAGGCTGAGGCAAAGCAAGTGAACGGCTAAATATAGCTTAAATGTTCCAAGAGATTCTGACTTGACCAATTTTTCAGACTGTGAGTTTCAGAATCCCACCACCCTCTGATTTAAAAAATCTCATATCATTGAATTTTAGAATTTTACAGTACAGAAGGAGTTCATTCGACCCATCATGACTGTAATGGCTCCTCAAAGAGCTATCCAGCTAGACCCATTACCCAGCCCTATCTCTACAACCTTCTAAATTTATCACTTTCAAATATATACCCAGCAGTCTTTTGAAAGCTCCTATGGAATCCACCTCCACCACGGTCCCAGGCAGTGCTTTCCAAACCCTACCCTTCTGAGTAAAGAAGTTCTTCCACATCTCACTCCTCGCTCTCTTGCTGGCAATCTTGAAATTTTGACCCTTAGTCATTAACATACAAACTAGTTGAAACAGAACATCCTGCTTTACCTATCAAAATTGTTCATAATTTTGTACTCCTTAATAAGGTCAACTCTTAATCTTCTCTGAACCAAGGAGAATAAGCCCAATTTCTCTAATCTCCCTTGGTATCTAACATCCCTCATTCCTGGCATCAGTCTAGTAAAACTCCTTTGTCCTGTCTTCAGGATTTTAACATCCTTCCTTAAATAAGATGCCCAGAATTGAATACAGTACTCCAAATGTAGTCTGGCCAATGATTCATGGAGGTGCAGTATCAGTTCTTGCTTTTATACTCTATATTTCTACTTATATACCCAAGGATCCTTTAAGCCTTCTTAACAATGGTTTCAACTTGCCTGGCTACATTTAGAGAATTATGCAATATTGCACCAACTTCTCCTTAAACTGCCCTCTTCTCCTTGTACTTCTTACCTTAGATCTGAAACCTGGGTATTCACACCTCTATAATGGAAAAAGTGCCTTCCTATCTACCCTGTCTATGCCCCTCAATTTACATTCCTTACATTCCTCCAAGGAAAACAACCCCAGCTTATAAAATCTTTCCTTATGGTTCAGATCATCCAGCCCAAGCAGTATTTGGGTGGCACGGTGGCTCAGTGTTTGGATTGCTGCCTCACAACACCAGGGGCCTGGGTTCAATTCCTGTCTTGGGTAACTGTCGGTGTGGAGTTTACACATTCTTCCTGTAGTGTACAAAATCCCACGTAAGGACTGCACAAAACACTACATAGGACAAATAGGAAGACAGCTAACGATCCGCATCCATGAACACCAACTAGCCACAAAACGACACGACCAGCTATCCTTAGTAGCCACACACGCAGATGACAAGCAACATGAATTTGACTGGGACAACACTACTATTATAGGACAAGCCAAACAGAGAACAGCCAGGGAATTCCTAGAGGCATGGCACTCATCCACAGATTCAATCAATAAGCACTTCGACCTGGACCCAATATACTGACCACTGCAACGGATAGCTGGAACTGATAACCGGAAGCGGCAGAGACAAACCACTATAAATGCCGGAGGAAACATCACAGAAGTGCTTCACAGGAGGCTCCCAAGCACTGAGGATGTCACCTAGACAGGGGACGAAACGTCTGCAACACAAATTCCCAGAACCACAACAATCTTCCTGTGCCTGTGTGGGCTACCTCCTACAATCCAAAGACTTGCAGATCAGGTGAATTGACCATGTTAAAATTGCGAGGTAAAAACAATGACTGCAGATGCTGGAAACCAGATTCTGGATTAGTGGTGCTGGAAGAGCACAGCAATGAAGGTGATAGGTCAGGGAGGAGAGGGTGGAGTGGATAGGTGGAAAAGGAGATAGGCAGGTAGGACAAGTCCGGACAAGTCATGGGGACAGTGCTGAGCTGGAAGTTTGGGACTAGGGTGAGGTGGGGGAAGGGGAAATGAGGAAACTGTTGAAGTCCACATTGATGCCCTGGGGTTGAAGTGTTCCGAGGCAGAAGATGAGGAGTTCTTCCTCCAGGTGTCTGGGGGTGAGGGAGCGGTGGTGAAGGAGGCCCAGGACCTCCATGTCCTTGGCAGAGTGGGAGGGGGAGTTGAAATGTTGGGCCACGGGGCGGTGTGGTTGATTGGCGCGGGTGTCCCGGAGATGTTCCCTAAAGCGCTCTGCTAGGATGTGCCCAGTCTTCCCAATGTAGAGGAGACCGCATCGGGAGCAACGGATACAATAAGTGATATTAATGGATGTGCAAGTAAAACTTTGATGGATGTGGAAGGCTCCTTTAGGGGCTTGGATAGAGGTGAGGGAGGAAGTGTGGGCGCAGGTTTTACAGTTCCTGTGGTGGCAGGGGAAAGTACCAGGATGGGAGGGTGGGTTGTAGGGGGGCGTGGACCTGACCAGGTAGTCATGGAGGGAACGGTATTTGCGGAAGGCGTAAAGCGGTGGGGAAGAAAATATATCCCTGGTGGTGGGGTCTGTTTGGAGGTGGCGGAAATGTCAGCGAATGATTTGGTTTATGCGGAGGTTTGTAGGGTGGAAGGTGAGCACCAGGGGCGTTCTGTCCTTGTTACGGTTGGAGGGGTGGGGTCTGAGGGCGGAGGTGCGGGATGTAGACGAGATGCGTTGGAGGGCATCTTTAACCACGTGGGAAGGGAAATTACGGTCTCTAAAGAAGGAGGCCATCTGGTGTGTTCTGTTTCATGGGGACAGTGCTGAGCTGGATTACACCTCTTCCCACCCTACCTCTTGCAAAAATGCCATCCCGTATTCCTAATTCCTCTGCCTCTGCCGGATCTGCTCCCAGGAGGACCAGTTCGACCACAGAACACACTTTGGTCTTCCACCATAGTTAATAATTAAACATAAAAGAAGAATTGGCATACCTTTAATTCTATTAAAAGTCTTAATAAGAAAATATTTTTTCACTCCTACTCATCAACTGTTCCAATCTAGCAGCATCCCATAAGTACACCCTTGACAAAGGCAAATTCAGCAAAACCGACTTTCCTCACTTGCTATCTCCTCCAATCCGGGAGAAGGAACATCGAAAAAATGAATCTAGCAGCACACAGGCGGGGGGGAGGGGAGCGGAGAGAGAGAAAGAGAGAGAGAGAGACCTCAAGCTTTTTTTTTGTAGCAGCTTCAGCTCCAAAACCTGAAACCCTGGCTTTGTGCGAGCCTGATTCCACCCTCTCATGCTTCCTTTGCCTACTTCTTAAAAAAAAACTCAAAGCTATTTTCTCTGTTTTCCATGAAGAAACACCTTGTTGCCAGGTTTACAATATCCCACTTCAAGAGAACCAGAACAGTCAAATCCCTCTTAAAGTCAAAGATCGTCACATTTATACTTTGTATTTTAAAAATAAAGAATGTTTACATAATTTAAAAAAAGGAGAATGCATTGTGCAAGTTGGATGAAAAGTGGTGTAACATATGTGATTACCTGAGAGTTAAAAGCATGTTAAAAAGAGACATAGAAGATCAATCAATATAAGTTAAGAAGGCTACAACATAATTTATACTATTTCAAGGGTGCAAATTCTACACAAGTTCCGAGCAAATGAGCTCATAAAAGCAAAACACAAACAATTTCATTGAGTGGACCAGGAAAGATCTGCCAAGACAGATGATAGACTAATAGCATCCTTGAAGCCTCTTATTCAACCTCAAGTACATATCTTGTCTTTGCCAATGCAAAAGTAAAATGGAATGACTCATCAGTAATTCCAACAGCGTGACTTTCTTTTCTCAATGGAGCCAACAGGCCATTTTAATAAGCAACTTGGCCATCCAGTGATCTTGATATACAATGGTCGGTTTCACATCTCAGCTCATCATACATTAGTAAATGTGATCTAGTTGTAGGTTTGGAAATGTTCCCAGATCCATCCCAGACATGCTGAGAAAGCAGCGGTCATAAATCATAAAGTGGAAGGTAGATTTGGGATGAAGAACCACTCAGAAAGAAGAATATTGTTTAGCTAAGTGCTCTCAGTGTTTGCTAACACTTCATGATGAAGAAACATTAGACAAACTGGTATTGCTATCAGCCAAGCTATCAGAACAGGAAAAAGAAGTGGCATTAATTTCAGATTGTGTCTGATAACATTGAATTCTACTTAAAAGACAGTACTTTTCTTCATTTTAGACAATTACAGTAATTCAGAGTGGCTTATTTATTTATGAGATTTGGAAAACGCTATTAACAAGGCTACAGAAATGGGTAGGAAATTAAGTCTTCTTACTACTCCGGCTAAAAGACAACATGAATACATGAACTGATAGAGAATAAGTGTGCCACAGATTAAACAGCCAGCTGCAAATGACAGTAATACTGGAAGGAATTGTCAGTTGGCTTGAATGCTTTGCAGATGTGAAACTAATCTTCCATTCATTGCAAATGACTTCCATAATTCAGCAGTAAACATAAAGAAAAGTTTTGTTAAATTGGTCATTAACAGCAGCATGAGAGCTGCATGTGCCAGCTAGCTTGGAGTATTTATCTTTACGTTGAAGAGTGAGGTTAGCAATAAGTGAAACAACCTGCTGGATAATTAAGAATAATCACCACGAGAGAGTTATTTCCATGCCACTGACAAATTTTAACTGAACCCTTCCAGTTACGATAAGAATACTAGCTTCTCTAAGATCACACAGAGCCTTGGAGACAAACAGCATGACACCCTCATGATCAACCTATACTCCCAACCGCATCCCCATGATTCTTAAACCCCCTTCTCAATCAAAAATGTCTCCAGCTCAGTCTTGAATATATATATATATTACATAAATGACTTAACTACCCCATTCACTGTGGAAGATCATTCCAAACACTATCAACATATGAGTGCAGGAACAAGTAGTTCCCCATCTCTTTCTAAAATGGGAGGTGTTTTATTCTAGAATTTAATTTTAAGATAAGCCAGAAATTACTGTCCATCCCTAATTGCCCTTCAGAAGGTGTTGGTGAGCTGCCTTCTTGAACCAATGCTGATACGATTTGGACCCAGCAACACTGAAGGAATGTAAGTCAGAAAGACATGTAATTTAGCAGCGAACTTGCAGGTGATGCTCCTCCCAGGCCTGTGGCAAGAACCTGTAATTGGGCTCTTTTAACGAGGGGAGGCTATTGCATTGCAACAATACATATTGCATACTGGACCACCAGGAGATTCTCCTATTCTTACTTCATGCCATAGGTAAATTAGAAGGATTTGCAGGTTAACAATTTTGGTCAGATTATGAGCACACTTTCCATTGCCATAAAGTTCCAGAGTGGGACTGAAATCAAGAACATGTGACTCAGAGATAGGGATGTTACTTACTGCCACAAGAACTCCCTATCATACCTAAAAAAGCCTATTCACTTGCTGGTTCCAGAACTGATTGTTTGAAAAACTGCCTCAAATCCACTCAATGAGCTTATCCTCTGAGCCAGCTTTGTCAGTTTGGTTCTCTGATCTATATGAAGACCAAGGGTTATTATAGTAGCTAATATCACATTCTCAGCTACCTTCCCCCCCCCCCCCCAGCCCCACCCCTCTGCCTATTTATCTCTCAGTCCTCTCGGCCCACAAGCCTCATTCCTGATGAAGGGCTTATGCCTGAAATGTTGATTCTCCTGCTCCTCAGATGCTGTCTGACCTGCTGTGCTTTTCCAGCACCACACTGATCTCCAGTACTTCATTTCTCCAATGAAGGAGGTATGAATGACTACAGATTTTACTCTTCTTATGTGTCATTCATTAGAATAATTATGAATGCATTGAGAGCTGCTTAGTGTGTACAATATCCAAAAAAAGGAGGATATAAAACAGCAGTGGTTAACACTGTTGCCTCACAGCGCCAGAGACCCGGGTTCAATTCCCGCCTCAGGCGACTGACTGTGTGGAGTTTGCACGTTCTCCCCGTGTCTGCATGGGTTTCCTCCGGGTGCTCCAGTTTCCTCCCACAGTCCAAAGATGTGCAGGTCAGGTGAATTGGCTATGCTAAATTGCCCGTAGTGTTAGGTATAGGGGTAAATTAGGGGTATGGGTGGGTTGCACTTCGGCGGGTCAGTGTGGACTTGTTGGGTCGAAAGGCCTGTTTCCACACTGTAATGTAATTTAATCTAAAGCAGTCACCTCAAAACGGCAGGGAATATATGACAGTTTCTTCCTTTTATATTAAATTGGGATATGGGCATTGTTGTCAATGCTGGCATTTGTTCCCCATCCCCAATTGTCCTCGTATTCTTTCTAGGTCATTTCAGAGGGCATCAAGAGTCAAGCACATTGCTGTGGGTCTGGAGTCACGAGTACCTGTTGTCCACACAAGTGAGGATGTCAGATTGCCTTCCCCAAAGGACATAAGTGAACCTGGTGGAGTTTTCCAACAATCAGGTGACACTATTACTGGTATCTGTTTTCCATTCCAGGTTTTTTTAACTGCATTTAAATTCTACTGGCTGCCAGAATGGGTTTTGAATCTGTATCGCAAGCTCAGCCTGGGTCTCTGGATTAGTGACTTTACCACTACTCCCGTTATTATTTCACCAAAGTGATTAAATGAATGATTTGCAGTCTATGGGCTGAATTTTCATTTCAATGTCACACTTTGTTTCTTATGGAGGTAATTCAGTTTGGGGTCAGTAATGCCACGTGTGTAAACCTGTCCCTGCTGAGGTTGGGTTCCTTATTTTAACTGGGGGATAAGAACCAGATTTCTTCCAGCATAAACGGTGGCACAATGAGTCAGTGGTTAGCGCTGCTGCCTCACAGCACCAGGGACATGGATTTGATTTGAATCTCAGGTGAGTGTGTGTGTGGAGTTTGCACATTCTCCCTCTACCTGCAGGGGATTCCTCTGGGTCCTCTGGTTTCCTCCCACAGTCCAAAGATGTGCAAGTTAGGTGGATTGACCATGGGAAATGAAGGGCTAAAGAATAGGGAAGTGGAGATAGATCTGGGTGGGATGATCATCACAGGGTTCATGTGGACTCAATGGGCTAAATGGGATTGTATGAATCTATTATGTGTCATTACCACCTTTTGGTGTGGGACAGACCTTCAGCCATTAGTCTGGAACATTCTCTGTAAGTTCCATCTCTGCCCTATCTCCCTCATTAACTTGAAATGCCAGCTCAAACTTTATCCTTTTTCACCATGCCTTAACTCAGGAACATAAATTATTTTCTCATTTGCAGCTTGCCAGCCTTTTTCATCTCTATGTTTTACCTTCTGAATGGTGCTAAATTGATGCATTCGGTTGTTAAAACATTCAGATAATCCTTAGTAGCTCAGAGTGAAGGGCCAAGGAGGTTCATAATTGTTGCAGTTTATAATAAGTCACACATTTTTGCTGCAATAATATTTAATAAGTATGGAGTAACAACCATTTATTCAGTTAGTACCACGCACCTCTTTCCATAATTATTATTTTCACTGCAGAGTGCATAACAACTCTTTTAACACAGATCATGTGCATTCTACCTGTGCTGGAAAATGAGTCATGTAAGAGGATGGCTCAAAACCAGCCCACTCTTGCACTGCAATGTGTGTAAGTACACATCAAGCATCTCAACTGGTTACACAGCATAAATCCAAATATCAGTAAGTATAATTCCCTCTCTAATGGCACTGTGGGTCAACCCACAGCAGGTGGACTGTAGCAGTTCAAGAGGATAGCTCACCACCACCTTCTCAAGCGTAACTAGGGACAGGCTATAAATGCTGGCCAGCCAGTGATACCCACACCCCACAAAATGAATTTTAAAAATCAGCAAGCCAAAACGTCACCTAGATTCTTCATATAAAGCTATACAATTAACTCTTGAAATACCAGCATCTTGTGCAAAAATAAATACTTTGAATGTAAACTTTTGCCATGTGCATTTGTAACTACTCACTGCATGATTATCGTCTCATTCCCAGGAGTACTTATACTTTTAATCTGGATTGGTATTGACTGGTTAAGCTCCTTCTCTTTCTTTCACTCTCACTCTTTCTATCCCTCCTGCCAGTTATGGAGTATGAATGAGAATTGCATAATGTGGTGTTCATATTGTAGAACTGAAGATTTGTGTTGCTAATGATAAATCACTGCTTTTAATTCTACCCTTGTTTATGGGGTAACCTTTACTCTAAAGCAACACGTTAAGGGCTATAGAATCAAGGCAGATATATAGAGTTAAATTACAGGACAGCCATGATCGAATTGAGTTGAACAAACATGATGGATTGAGTGACTTGCTCCTCGTTTATCTAACTGTATCCTTTTTTAAAAATAATCTGCATGTTTAGGTTTAGACATGTAACTGTTGTCTAATTGCAAGCAACAACCATTTTGTGCAGAATTGCCACCAAAATCCAAGTTGACAAGGGCCTGAGACTGTGAAAAGGCTCACCCATTGAAGGTGGATATAATAGAATCAGCACTCAGTCCCTCAGCCATGAAAAATATGTTGATCCTGCTGGTTTTCCTCTACTCTGTTCCAACACTGAACAGCACTGCTGCTTACAAGTGACTCTTCCTGGTTCTCTCATCAGCCATTCTGCAGCTTTCCAAGTAAGACTGTCAATGAAATCCAAAGTAAGGCACTTTAATACACTTAGCACTTTCATCCACTTGGAACTAAACACACAAATAAATTTTGCACCTTCCTTTTATAACCAACCAACAGAGGTCTTCAATTCTTCTATTTTGGCTGGCTTCAAATTGGGTCCCAAACATCAATATTTCAGTCATCAAATTTTTGCTTTCAAATTATAAATTGACATTATGTACTTTATCAAAAACACATTGTTGGGACCAATTTTTTTTATTTCCTAGCATTTTGCTGGCAACAAAAGCTTTAAATTTTCTCATATCCATTTTCCCCATGTCTTCCAATTGTGTAAACTATCAGTTTTTATTTAATCACACATATGATGTTATTGTCACCGAGAATCCCCGCATTTATTGTCCATCCCAAGAATCCCACAGTTATCCTGTTGTGTTTTCTTCCATCCAACCTGTGTTACATTTTCACCATTGCTTTCTGATACTTGTGAAGGTAAATGAAGTGATTGAAACAAGGTCAGCCAGGTCGATCCCATTGAATATGAGGTCCCTGAATGGGCCAGATTAACAGCCTCAATCAGGGAGCCCTGGCTGACAGACTGTCAGACATTCTGTTCACTCTGAGAGCTGACTCTGAGGGAGCTGGATCAGTGTTTCAGGACATTCCATGTGTAAAGAAAGAGTGACTTGGTGACAGGGTATCAGTCTCTGTGGAGTTACTTAAGGAAACTACTATCACTATATCTGTTGCTCTTGTTATTGGGCTTGCTATCCAGTTCCTATGAAAAATCATTTATCCATTCACATTAACTTTGATTCTCTCCTGATAGGAGTTACTTGACCTTCTATATTTTTCTGCTTTTGCTTCAGATTTCCAGTGGCCACTGTATTTTGCTTTGGTATTACTTTTGCATTGAATTGATTACTGTAGGAAACACAATACACGGTGGCACAGTGGTTAGCACTGCTGCCTCACAGTGCCAGAGACCCGGGTTCAATTCCCGCCTCAGGCAACTATCTGTGTGGAGTTTGCGCATTCTCCCAGTGTCTGTGTGGGTTTCCTCCGGGTGCTCTGGTTTCCTCCCACAAACCTAAAAATGTGCAGGTTAGGTGAATTGGCCATGCTAAATTGCCTGTAGTGTTAGGTGAAGGGGTAAATGTAGGGGAAAGGGTCTGGGTGGGTTGCTCTTTGGAGGGTTGGTGTGGACTTGTTGGGCCGAAGGGCCTGTTTCTATACTGTAAGTAATCTAATCTAAACAGTGAATTTGCACATAGGAAGGTCCCTCAAAACAGCAAGGTAATAATGGCCAAGGAAACTACTTTAAATATGATAATCGAGAAAGATTTCTTGGGAAACTCTCCTGACATTCGTTGTGGTCATTCCCTGTTCCTTCCCGTTTCCTCCATAATTCCATATTTTCACATTCCGGGTATTGCTTTAATTCATTCTTCTTTTAATCTGGTTACTGATCTAGTCAGTCAGCTTTTGCTCATAGCTGTCTTCCAGCTGAACACACAGGCAACTAACTGATCTATTCCAACCTAGCCTGCATCTTGCTGTCTACCTTTTCTGTTTTAGCACTATCGAGTCTATGTTATGGATTGTAGAAATTTGCTCTCCCTTCATTCATGGTATTATGTTTTCCCTGTTTTCCCACTATCAAAAACATTACTTCTGTCAGTTTCACTGCTATGTTGTCTGTTCTATTTTACTTGCTAAAAAGATAATGTGGAACAGCCAGTTCAACCAGAGAAAATAATCAGCAAGCATTCTTGTTAATAGCTTATGACTCAATCCCTCCTGACAAGAGCTAAGAATAATGCAGCTCAAAAACCACTGAAAATTATTGCATGGATTGGCCACTTTTAGAAACTGTGCATGGTTAACAATTCGTCCACATTTTGTACTGTATGGGAAGCTTATCACTCTATTAACTCCTTCACCTACAGTAAATGTTCATTACATTCCTCACATTCAACCAACAATGTGAACCAGATGGCAGAACAACTCAAGTAGAGCAAATGATACTGGAGAAACTCAGCAGATCTGGCAGCATTTAAGGAGAGAAAGCAAAGTTAACATTTCAAGTCCAGTGATCCTACATCAGAATTGACAGCAGCTGGGAAATGATGGCACATATGCTGATTACAGAGAGTGCGGGAAAGGAGATGTAACTCCTGGAGAGACTGGCAGGGGGCAAGGTGAGAAAAGAGAAGCAGACAAAGGATTTTCTGATGATAATGGGGGAAGAGATAAATGCTGAATGGCTGCTAATTGAAAGTGTGAATAGTTCAAAATGGGTTGGTTGTGTTGGGAGCAATCCAAAGAGAACAAGACCTGGGTGCCCGAAACGTCGATTTTCCTGCTCCTCAGATGCTGCCTGACCTGCTGTGCTTTTCCAGCACCACTCTAATCTAGACTGGGGTGGTAGACTGAGTAACAAAAATGGGGGAAGATGTTCATGCTCTGAAATCATATTGGTAATGACCATCATAGGCGTGGCTTTTCAGGTACCAAGCAGCCACTACCTACTACTTCATAGTGCCATACTAAGCCATATTGTCACTCAAGATCTGGCAACACACAAGGTCAAATTTGTATTCTGCCACAATTATTTCCCATGCCTAACTTCGCCACCTCACGTGTGGAAACCTTCCTCCTTCTTGACAAGTACCAAAGTTTACTTATGTATCGATTTACCCAGAAATGTCCAAATAAAATACAGATCGTAATGGATGGAGAAGTACTTGAAAATGTGATATGATTCAGGGAATTGTATTGTAATGGGACCTCCACCATTACATGGCAAAAGTGAAGGAGGGCAGCTGAAGCAGTTGAAAGGATTCTCGCTGGAAAAGAAAGAATGTCTTTGGTAGAGAAAGGCCTGGTAGGAAGAGAGATCAGGCATAGAAAAGGATTCCTTAACCCAATGCAGCCCACACATTCAATCCATATATACAGTGTAAATAGATTCTTGTTTCTTCTTAATTCCCCTTCGTGCATGTAATGGTCTGATGCCAGTGAAATAATGAACCCTGATTCATGATCTTTGTGCCTTCCATGTGTTCAAAATTCATGTTACATTTCTTCACCTTCTCTATTTTGTTTTTCTGTAATTCCATGCTACAAGTCAATAAAATAACTTTTAGACATTTTTACAGACAGATTCCTGAGGTGGCAGGACTGATGTGTGAAGATACTTCATCGGTTATGACAATAGTCACTGGAGCTTAGCTGAATGGGGGGAGATTTCATAGAAACCTACAAAAGGGACGAGGCAGGATACATGCAATTAGAATGTTCGTGAAAGCTGAGGAATCTAGAACGAGGAGACACAGTCTAAGGATACATGCCATTTAGGACTGAGATGAGGAGAAATTTCTTCTCCCAGAGAATAGTGAGCCTGTGGAATTCTCTGCCATAAAAAGTGGTTGAGACCACAACATTGAATGGTTTCAAAAAGAATTAAAGGGTATGAGGAGAAAGCAGGAATACTGAGCTGTGATCATATTGAATGACAGAGCAGGCTTAAAGGGCTGAATAGTCAACTCCTGCTGTTATTTTCTATGCTTCTTTATTTTAAACTAGATAAAAATAATGGTATAATTGAAGGCAACAAAATACAAATAATCTGTAGCTACCAAAAGCTACATGGTTCAGAACTTAACACTAACCTTGTCCAACCTCAATTAAGTGAAAAGAACATTAAAATTTAATGTTTGATTTGCCATATGAGAAATAAAAGGTTTCCCAATCGTTTCTGTTTCATGCAAGTTTGGTGAAAAAACTGTGTCAGCAAAAGGAAAAATGAAAATCCAGAAATGAGAAGGGGGTGAAAGGGACTGTGAGATCTATGAGATACTACCATTCCAACTTTGATGGTAGCGCATCAGAACAACTGGCTTTAAAAAGGGTCACTTATTTATGACAACGATGAGGAGGAATTTCTTCTCTCAGAGGGTTGTTAATCTGTAGAATTTTTTACCGTAGGGGACCATCGGCGTTGGATTATTAAGTGTATTCAAGGCTGAGAAACACAGATTTTTAATCTGTAAGGAAATCAAGGGTTGTGGGGGAAAGGCAGGAACGTGGAGTTAAGAATTATCACATTAGCCATGACCTCACTGAATGGCAGAGCAGATTAGATGGGTTTGAACACACTACTTCTCCTCCTCTGCCTTATGGACTTTCGATTACTAAGTAGGGACTTAGATAAGCCAGTGCTGAAGAAACTAGATAGTTTTGTAGGAGCAGAACTTCCCTAACTTCAAACTTGGTCATTTTTACATGGGGATACAGCAAGGATTCTTGAAGCTGGGAGATATCTTATCCTAAGCCTTCACTGCACGATAGGCAGAAGTATTGCTCCTCAAAGCTAGCTTACTTTAAATTCTAATTCGGAGTCTAGGTTCTCAAAGAAGAAAGCAATGTTTTATAGTTGTGAGAGAAGCACTGACATAATGAACTATTTGTAGCCTAATAATATATTTATTCAGACAGTAAAGTAATATAATTATTATCTTAAGGAGAACAGAATCATAGAAGTCACAGCCCAGAAATTCAGGACGTACAAACACACAACTCTAGCTCATAGAAAATAGGTAACACCATTTAACAGAGAGGTAAACAAGGAGATCCAACAACCATTATTTACATTAAGATTATTTTTGCAGCAAAACACTGCTTTGATCAGCACCAGTGTATATTAGTCTGTAAATTAAACGGGACTAGAGCACAGTAAAGTTTTTTGACCATATGCTCCTCATTAATCAAGACAAAGTATTTAAGCGCATTAAAATATGCTTGGAACAATAGCGTTCGCCAGATTTCTTAGCATGAAATATTGAATAGTATGAGCCAATGTTTTACTGCAGCAAGTGCAAAATAACCCAAGGCATGCTGTAAAGCTGCAAGCTCCAGATTCTAGATTGCCAAGGGAGAAAAAAAAAAGTGAAGCTGTTAGTCCACTTATTACTAACTGGTGTATTTAATTTCTATCCATTCAAGTTTGCTTCTTTCCTCCTATTTTATCTTTGCTATTCTGCCTTACTTTTCCTCCCCCTTCTTTATTCTTCTCCATCTATATATATTATTCTACTCTTACCTGCCTGAAACTCCTATTTTATCCTCTTCCTCTGTTACAATAATCAGATGCATTTTCCCTAACCTTGTCAGTCAATTAAAGGTTATAGGACAAGAACTGCCCACAGAGATAGTATTTTTACAGGAAACACTTGAGATGCCTATGTTTTGCAAAATACCCAGTGAACTATAAGGATCCCTGTGGAGATGACAGCACTTCTGGATAGCCTACTCAGTCATCAGACTTTGACCAGCTGAAACTGCTTTTGGCTTTATGACATTTTTAGACTGTAAATAGTATTGAGCCAGTGTACTGAGTCACAGTGGGGGATGAAGGTGTTTGAATGATACCTAAATATTCTTGCAATTTTTTAAATATCTTGGCACATATCCCATTTAATCTCTAATCACAGCAATCTGGCAGTCTGATCTGGAATCCTATACTGTTCACACCACAGAACATAATTTGATTACCTGCAGTGAAGTGCAAAACAATTGTGCATGTGCCAATGGTTTCAACTCTCTGGCTGTTGACCTTGCCCAATGTCAATGGAAAGTTTATGCAAGTCAACAATGGATGGATTGTATTGCAAAGATTGATAGCTCAGTGCTTTCGCTGAAGAGACAGTACCCTGAATCATCAATATTTCCACAACCAAGCTTCTGTTCTGAAGACTCAAAACATTAACGCTGTTTCTCTCTCCACAGCTGCTGTCAGATCGAGTTTCTCCAGCATTCTGTTTGTTTCAGATTTCCAACATCCACAGTCTTTTACTTTTCATCATGCATTTACATCCACTGTCTTGAGTTAATCATCCGACAATTCTAAGTGTGTGTTAAGACTACTGCTGATACATCTGAAACTCCAAACACTGATGATATTGGTAAGTTGATATTGGCAGGAGCTTGTTTGTACTTCAGTGTATTGCATGCATTAGAGTGTCTACTGCCTGCTTATTCGCACCCTCCCAAGGCACTTAACAGGCATTGAGGGGATTTGCAAGTGCAGTCACTGTTGTAATGTGGGATATGAGGAACAATGTGATGAATTTGCACATTGCAAGCTCCCACAGGCATCAATATGTTATAAGTGGCATGAAATCTCTTCTTGCCACCTTTGAGCGAATTCAGGGTCTGGGTTTCACATTTTAACTGAACGATGCCATATTGCTGGAAATCGGTGAATTAGTTTTTCTAAGATACCAGAAACTGCTACAACTGTGGTCCCTTATTGTTTAACGTAACACTCAATCAGTGGCACTGATTAATTTGATCCACATTGTTTAAAACAAAGGCAACTGCTCTATCTTGTGACTGCTTCTGGGACTGCAGTGAGACAAGCTCAACACAATCACTGCGCTGCTTCCTTCACTTAACAGATGAGAATATGGAATTTGTTAATAGTAAACAAAGTCAGTAGAAAAAAGCTGTATTTGTCAATTTATCTGGACATTGGAATTATTCTTGAACAAAGTAGGAAGAGAAACCTGTTGTTACAATGGCTTAGTCAAAATTCTAAAATTGTTTGTTCTGATTTTATTCTGGATTCTTACACTTGTCAAACAACACCTCAAAATCATTGAGCTGGGTAATATTTAGCATTTTCCATAAAGGAAAATGTAAAGTAAATGTTTTCCAGCAGACAATAGGACTGTTTTCTCATTAGAAAGAGATAACTGATGGTGGTTTAACTCAAGGGTCACCATGCCCCAGGAGTCATAGAGTCATAGAGATGTACAGCATGGAAACAGACCATTCGGTCCAACCTGTCCACGGCGACCAGATATCCCAACCCAATCTAGTCCCACCTGCCAGCACCCGGCCAATATACCTCCAAACCCTTCCTATTCATATACCCATCCAAATGCCTCTTAAATGTTGCAATTGTACCAGCCTCCACCACATCCTCTGGCAGCTCATTCCATACACGTACCACCCTCTGAAAAAGTTGCCCCTCTCACCCTAAACTTAAGCCCTCTAGTTCTGGACTCCCCAAGCCCAGGGAAAAGACTTTGTCTAATTATCCTATCCATGCCCCTCATTATTTTGTAAACCTCTACAAGGTCACCCCTCAGCCTGGAAATGTGTTGCTGGAAAAGCGCAGCAGGTCAGGCAGCATCCAGGGAACAGGAGAATCGACGTTTCGGGCATAAGCCCTTCTTCAGGAATGGGGAAAGTTTGTCCAGCAGGCTAAGATAAAAGGTAGGGAGGAGGGACTTGGGGGAGGGGCGTCAGAAATGTGATAGGTGGAAAGAGGT
>NC_057716.1:89201716-89218707 GCF_004010195.1 Chiloscyllium plagiosum
GTTTGGGGGTGGCGGAAGTGGCGGCGGATGATGCGCTGTACATGGAGGTTAGTGGGGTGGTAGGTGAGGACCAGTTGGGTTCTGTCCTGGTGGCGGTTGGAGGGGCGGGGTTCAAGGGCGGAGGAGCGGGAAGTGGAAGAGATGCGGTAGAGGGCATCGTCGACCACGTCGGGGGGGGAAATTGCGGTCCTTGAAGAAGGAGGCCATCTGGGTTGTGGTCTGGAACTGGTCCTCCTGGGAGCAGATGCGGCGGAGTCGAAGGAATTGGGAGAATGGGATGGCGTTTTTACAGGGGGCAGGATGGGAGGAGGTGTAGTCCAGGTAGCTGTGGGAGTCGGTCTCAGCCTCCCAAGCTCCAGGGAAAACAGCCCCAGCCTGTTCAGCCTCTCCCTGTAGCTCAAATCCTCCAACCCTGGCAACATCCTTGTAAATCTTTTCTGAACCCTTTCAAGTTTCACAACGTCTTTCCGATAGGAAGGAGACCAGAATTGCACGCGATATTCCAAGTGACCTAACCAATGTCCTGTAGAGCCGCAACAGGTGAGGAGAAAGGAGAGATTTTCATGGTAACCTCAGCTGGTGTGGGAATTGAAACCATGTTGTTGGCAAACCAGCCATCCAGCCAACTGAGCTCACTGCTCCCTCCAAGCCCCTGCATTTCCCTATGTGCTTTTTGAACCCTCTGGTTGAGATGAACTTCTACTCTATGCCAACAATATTAAAGAATCAGGCAATATTTTAGTGGAAAGTAGTAATGACATGATGAAAAGCATTTCACATAGCTTACACTGAATCACATACAATTCAAAATACACAGGAACAGTCTTTATGTTAGCATTTCACCTTATTCTATTAATGTATCTATTTGTTCCTTTCATGTGAACTCACCTACCTGCTGGATCAGAAACTAAAGCCTGCAGTCTTGTCTTTTGAACAATGGTTTTATGAGTAAAAACTAAATACATTGGGCGAATGAGGTCCCAGGTCATAGATTTTTTCATCAATAATGTTACTGAGATGAGAAGCCATTTTGAAACTAGCATTTCAACTAACGTAGTTTCCTACATTGTGAATTGTAATGTTTAAAACTAACATGACCACACAATATATCTTTTTTTCTAAATTAAGACTGATAATGTGACTGAATGTCAAAGTTAGATACTTCTGGATTGAAGGAACAAGGGCTGACACTAACGAGACCAAGTTTTCTCCTTTAGGTTTGTGTAAATTCTAAGCATAGCGTAATCATGATGGAAAAGCGGATGGAGATTCAGCCAGCTTACACCGTCTTCCTGAAGCCATAGTGGAAAGGAAATGGCAACCGGAAACAAGAACTTCTTTTAAACATCTAAAATGTGCAAATGGACAAGCAAGCTGGATACTGTTCCCCAACATTTGTGTATGCATTTTTCTTCGCTTGTTTCTTTTAGGATAAAACCATTGTGCTGTGCTTGATTTTGCCACCTACACCATTCCTACTGCCACGGGGAGTTTCATCGTTTTAAATGGGGAGGAAAAAGCCCTTCTCATGTTCTCTGTCCAAAGGTAGTTCAGGCCCAGAGCCTGCATCACCAGTACAGCAAGGAAGCAGATCCTGAATACACACCAGCTGGGACAGGGAATCAAACCCACTGCTGCTGGCTGCAACCTGTGCCAAGCCAGCAATCCAGTCAACTGAGCCAACTGCTGCTCTCTCCCTGCACAAAAGAGAATATTAGGATTATGTGCAACTAAAACGCAGAAGCACTATCAGCAAAGACAGATGGGAGAACTGACTCAATTGTATCAATTTTGGCAAATTGCATTTTCAGATGGTTCATCAGGAATACCCCAACCACAATCTGTGAATCTGATTTTGATTTTATTGCCTTTCCCTGATACTGCGCACACAGTTATTAACAGGCAGCCCTTATAATTGCCAGCAGGGTTCTGAACAGGTCATTACTACCTGTCAGTGGTCACAGGGGACAATCGTTGTGGTTTTCTGAGTTAGCTGATGACTGGGTGTAGTATTGTGTACTCTCACTATGCAGCATTGAACTAGCTGTGCTAGTGATGTGAAGAGCAAGTCCCAGTTTCAGCTAGCCTCAGGCCTCACAGCTGAAGCAGTCATCACTTGTACAGCAGCAAATCCTAGCTTGTAATAGATCCAGACAAATTTCAGGCTCAAAGTTCCCTTCTGCTAATGGCATTGCCTTTAACATTGATTCTTCCTAATACCATCATGGAATGTATGATGTATCTCAACGGAGGAGGAATTGCAGTGAGGTAGGCTGGATGCACCGTGCATAGACACTAGTAAAAATGCATTACTGAATTTGTCATCCCTATCCTGCTTGCCTCTATTTTACTCTTCTCCCTGCTCCATCTATTCTGCCTTCATCAAAATGGCAAAAAAACCCAGTAACCCTCTTGATGCAAGTTCTGTGACAAATAGGTGGTAGCGAACAGACTTCTCTGCATGCAATTCCAGAATGTTTTCTTGTCGGGGTTGCTTTCGAATTACTTCAGACAAAATGTTACCATCTCGGTGACTGGATCGACAATCATAACCACGACCCTAACTCATCAATGAGTGGCCCTTCTAGTTGCTCATACTAGGTAAAAACAATGACTGCAGATGCTGGAAACCAGTTTCTGGATTAGTGGTGCTAGAAAAGCACAGCAGTTCAGGCAACATTCGAGGAGCAGTGGAGTTGCTCATACCAACCAATTATCTGCCTTCCTCTGGGTTCACCAAATATTTTGGAGGAACAGGGAAAAAGTGAGGACTGCAGATGCTGGAGAGTCAGAGTCAAAAAGTGTGGTGTTGGAAAAGCACAGCAGGTCAGGCAGCATCCGAAGAGCAGGAGAGTTGACATTTCAAGCATAAGCTCTTCATCAGGATTCTTAATGAAGAGCTTATGCTTGAAACGTTGACTCTCCTGCTCCTCGGATGCTGCCTGACCTGCTGTGCTTTTCCAACACCACACTTTTTGACTCTGACTCTCCAGCATCTGCAGTCCTCACTTTTTCCCTGTTCCTCCAAAATATTTGGTGAACCCAGAGGAAGGCAGATAATTGGTTGGTATGAGCAACTCCACTGCTCCTCGGATGTTGCCTGACCAGCTGTGTTTTTCAAGCACCACACTTTTTGATTTTGGGACTATAGACAGGCTAATGCTTCTTACACGGCAATGAAAGATCTCTTAGAGTCATAGAGTCATACAGCACAGAAACACACACTGGGGTCCAACCAGTCCATGCCGAACATAATCCCAAACTAAACTAGTCCTATCTGCCTGCTCCTGATTCATAACCCTCCAAATCTTTCCTATTCATGGACTTATCTAAGTGTCTTTTATGCATTGTATCTGTGCCCGCATCCACCACTTCCTCAGGACTTTCATTCAGCATGTTAACCACCCTCTGTATAAAAATTTTGCCCCTCTTTTTTAAATCTCTCTCCTCTCACCTTGAAAATATGCCCCCTACACTTGAAATCCCACATTCTATGGAAAAGGCACTTACCCTTTGATCCTCACTATGACCCTCATGATTTTATAAACCTCTAAAAGGTCACCTCTCAACCTTTTATGCTCCAGTGAAAAAAGGCCCAGCCTATCCAGCCCTTCTTTATCACGCAAACCTTCCATGCCCAGTAACATCCTGAGAAATCTCTTCTGAATCCTCTCTAGCTTAGTAATATCTTTGGGACATGCACAATGGCAGCACTGCACAGTGTGTACCACTCAGTGTGGAAGAGGAGGAAAATGGATGGAAGGAACAGAAAGGCCAGATTCACCAAACAGGTTTAGCTTGTGGGTTGCACAAGAGGAGAGCGGAAAGATGCACTGTACTCAGGATGTGGATTCAATCCCATAAACAGTTCACTGAGCATCTAATGTCTGGCTAGGTGACTGTCCTGCAATTCTCCTAAACTCCTCCTGAACAATCAGCTGAGCATCAATCTCCCTGAGCCACACACAATCCTTCCTCCCCAGGTCTCTCCTCAAGTTTTCATCTCAACAGACACTCAGTAGCAAATACTGACCTCCCACCAACCAGCCAGCACCACCACTTGCCTCAAAAGTCTTATCTCCATCGTTAACAATCACTGCATTCCTCACACTCTTAACCCTTTGGTTTTTGTATCCATGGTCCCACACCCCAAGGAGTGCTGGAGAAAATGGGATAGAAAATATGAGCAGGTGTTTGACCCTTGGAGCCTACTCCACCATTCATTATGATCTGATTGTGGTATTGACTCTATTTTTCTGTCAACCCCATAACCTTTGACCTTTAAGAAATCTGTCTAAATCAGCACTCATACTCAATCAATGTCACCAGGACATTGGTGATTGCACTGTGCTTAGTTGGAGCCTGGTTTCATCTCCCACAGATTCATTGTTGGAGCTCCAACAGAAGATGAAAAGGCAATGGAGACCACAGATGAGGAGCATCATGCTGAGCAGACACAGTTACAAGACTCACACACACCCTTCAGTAGAACAGATACACACATACATTTCATGGCCTATCATACTGCTAGGGAGAGTGGTTAGATGTCATGAGTGCAAGGCTAGGTGCTGGAAGCAAGGACAGAAATGGTGCCAGAAGACTGAAGATACCTACAGTTTGTTCAGTGATACTGGAATCACAGGGGTACCCACAAAACAGGGGCTTGTGGGGTGACAATGGGAAATGTGTGAACATTTCAGAATTCCCAGAGATAGTGTTCACGCTTGCACAGAAGATGAATGAGGAGATCTCTACCATAAGTGCTCTGTCTCAGGCATTTAGGCTGATGAACAGCTCCACAAAAAGAATGGCTGAGCTCATGGAGCATCAGATGTGACAGGCTAACAAGAGCATATAATGGGGCCCACCAACAGTTGGCACATTATGGTTGCCACTTTGCCAAGCACTGACCAATTATTTAGATTACTTACAGTGTGGAAACAGGCCCTTCGGCCCAACAAGTCCACACCGACCTGCCGAAGCGCAACCCACCCATACCCTTACATTTACCCCTTACCTAACACTATGGGCAATTTAGCATGGCCAATTCACCTGACCTGCACATCTTTGTGACTGTGGGAGGAAACCGGAGCACCCGGAGGAAACCCACGCAGACACGGGGAGAACATGCAAACTCCACACAGTCAGTCGCCTGAGGCGGGAATTGAACCCGGGTCTCTGGCGCTGTGAGGCAGCAGTGCTAACCACTGTGCCACCGTGTCGCCCACCAAAGAATGTCCTTGATGGCTGAACACCACCCTCAACTGTAGGCACCTGCCTGTCGAGCTCTGAATAAGCAAGATGGGTCCTGAGATGGAAAATGGGGACAGAGGATGATAATATCAGGGACAAAACTGCATATTTGAAGTCCTTCTGTGCATGGAACTGGGTCAGACTTTGGCAAGACCCTCATGAGCACAAAGACCCAAAGGAGGGCCACCACAGGCATCTCTGATCTCAGAGCAGAGAAATGGACAGTCTGCCTCTGGTTCTGTTGAAGCTACCCGAGGATTGTTGCATCGGAGCCAGACAGGAAGGAAATGGAAATGATCTTAGTGTGTACAGAGGGATTCACTTCTGCTTTGATGATGTCAGCATCACAAGCTAACATCTGTATTGCCAATTCTATTTTTAAATGAAAGAACATTGTTAACAATGTGATAATGACAAGATAATCTACTTTTATCATGTGGATTGAGGGCTAAACATTAACAAAGGCACCGTGACCTTTGAGGTAGCATCATAGGATCCTTCACATCAATTCAAGCAGGGAGACAGAGACTAACATCTTATCCAAAAGATAGCATTTTTGACAGTATATTGTCCCCTACTTATACTGTGCAATTACAGTGCTCCTATCAAATGTCTGAAGTTTCTTTTCATTTTGCGGGGCTTGATCATATTGGGACATAATGTGTACTCCATACCACATTGGCCCTAGAAGCTAAACACTGTTGAAAGGCCTGAATCTTACTGATGAGGATATAAAGCTCAGAAGGTTAACGGGATGCCTGTGTGGCTGAAGAGGTTTCTTGTTGGATTAGAGCAGTATGGTGGGATGAGTACTCAGTTGCACATGTCTGGATGACTGCAGCACAGTCTAAGGTTACAGGCAGAAAAAAGCCCATTCGAAAGTTAAAAAGCCATAAGACCTTAAGACATAGGAGCAGAAATTAGGCCATTCAGCCCATTGAGTCTGGTCCACCATTCAATCATGGCAAAGTTTCTCAACCCCATTCTCCCGCTTTCTGCATGTAACTCTTGATCCCCTTGATAGTCAAGAACCTATCTCTCTCATTCTTAAATATACTTAATTACCTGGCCTCCAAAGCCTTCTGTGGCAATGAGTTCCATAAATTCACCACTCCCTGGCTGAAGAGATTTCTCCCTATCTCTGTTCTAAAAGGTCTTCCCATTACTCTAAGTGCCTGTTCCTCTGCGAACATTGGACACTCGCTACCTTTCTGTGGCGCCAGCTCAGGTCCCCACCGCAGTTGGCAGCAGGACACATCGGACCACCAACTCACTAGAAGATCCTTCCTAGGCCATCCTGAGGCATGCCCCCACCCCCAACCCAACAAAACCACACAAGGCACAGGAAATAAAAAACAATGAACTGCGGATGCTGGAACTCAGAAACAAAAACAGAAACTGCTGAAAAATACTGAGTAGGTCTGGCAGCATCTGTGGAGAGAAAGCAGAGTTAATGTTTCAAGTCCAGTGACTCTTGCACAGGCACAGAAACTTCATTCAGAGAAGCCAATGGCTTGGTCAAATGTCTGGTAGTCAGATGTCTCCAGTTGCCCCCTTCCTGAGCCTCAGTGATGGGGCTCCTCAGTGGGGATCAGTTGGTAAGTGGGTGCTCCTTGTCCCACAGGATCTCTTTTTAGAGTTGGAGAGAAAATCAGGGGAATCAAAGACTGGCAAAGGTTATGGTGGCTCCCTGACTACCTGCTGCTCATTTGCATTATCCTCTCACATGGCCACAGATCAGCTGCACAACGAAAGAACAGAAGGTCTCCCAGATGTCAAAAACAACACTCAGCTGCTCTGAGAGCATCTTGATCCCCAACAGATGCAACCTAAAACCCCCTGAACGTGAAAATCTGTTCTGGGGTTAAACCGCCAGCTCTCTGGGATTGACAGGCTGCATCCATTTCAGACTGAATTGAGTTGGTAGCCTCACAAAGAAGGCACTGGTAAACTGGCTGATACTATGTGCACCATTCGTACAAATGTCAGATCCAAAAGGATCAAAGCCTGTGGTTACCTTGAGCCAGGTAAAAACAATGACTGCAGATGCTGGAAACCAGATTCTGGATTATTTGTGCTGGAAAAGCACAGCAGTTCAGGCAGCATCCGAGGTGCAGTGAAATCGACGTTTTGGGCAAAAGCCCTTCATCAGGAATACAGGCAGAGTTACCTTGAGCTACCTCGGGCACTGGATGACATCCTGCCCCTGCAGCCTCAGGTCATCTTCTGGAATGACAGCCTGAAGCACAGCTGCTCAAGATGCTCAAGGAAGCTTACCTTTGCATTATAAATCCTGTGCTGAAGGTAATAACTCCTTCAAGTTGCAACCAAGTGTCCAGCTCCTTTGTTCCATTCATCTGTATCCATCTATTCTGAAGTGCTGGAGTTCCTGCCCCCATCATTGTGGCTGCTAAGCTGGAGTACACTTCTCCTGCCCCACAGACATCCAAAACACTTTCAAACATAAGGAGAGCAGAACATGTCCAATCTCCTGGATGACAGGGTGATCTGCCCCTCAGTTCACTTAAACTAACTGGAACTAGATCATATGATCATAAAATATAGAAGGTCATTCACCCCATTGAGTCTGCACTGCCATTCAATCACAGCTGATATGTTTCTCAAACCCATTCTCCTGCCTTCTCCCTATAACCCTTGGTCCCCTTACTTATTAAAAACCAACCTACCTACCTCTGTCTTAAATACATTCAATAGCTTGGCCTGCACAGCCCTCTGCAGCAATGAGTTCCACAGAATCACCAATCACTGGCTGAAGAAATTCCTTCTCCTTTCAGTTCCTTTCAGTCTGAGGCTGTGCCCTCAGGTCCTCGCCTCTCCTACTAATGTAAGCATCTTCTTCACATCCACTCTATCCAGGCCTCTCAGTGTCCTGTAAGTTTCAATCAGAATACTGAGATGAAGTTGTTGGGCCAAAGTACTAAGTTGATTGCTAAAGTAACTATTCCTATCAGTTCAAGCTCTTCATGGTGACTGATCAAAGACTTAGTGGTTTCATCTTTTGTGTCACTTGTATCAGATCAGTATGATCCTTCAATGAACACCTGCTGCTCTTCAATCTGCTGGTTTACATATAGAGCTTATAAGTGAATATTGTTCAGCAAGGGGGGGGGATTGTGATTGGATGTTAACAATGGCTTTGAATTACCTTAATTATCCCAATTGCCTTCCTCCATATTTGCAACCCGACCCTTGGAAAGTCTGTGTGGGATAGGATTGTTTAGGGATCCTCAACACATTTTCCAGAACTATTTATTCCCAAACTCACTTCTCCTGGCCTTGGAAAGGTCCTGCCCAGTGTGAGCCAACTTCTCCTGGGCATTCAAAGTGTACAACATCAGCCATGTCCTGTTTTAATGATAATTCGTACAACTATCTCTCTTCTATCCTTTTTCACTTAACTCGGGTGCTACCTTCCTGAAAATGGTGGAATTACTGAAATGAGTAGTCTTAACTTTGTCATTCTGTTTGGAAAAGCACTTTACTACACTTTCATGTAAATTATAGAATGTGTATAAATATGGTTACCCCAAATTTCAGTATCCTGCACAATAAGCAGACATGCTGTGATGGAAATAAATGGAAGAACCTCAGGCCCCCAAGTCACTATACATTCTATCCTTTTTCACTTAACTCGGGTGCTACCTTCCTGAAAATAGCCCCAAATTTCAGTATCCTGCACAATAAGCAGACATGCTGTGATGGAAATAAATGGAAGAACCTCAGGCCCCCAAGTCACTATACAACAGAAAAAGTTGAAAGGGTTTAACAAGTGTGGTGGAAGCCTAATTTGTACTCAGCAGTTCCAACTGGCGCATTTCATTCATTTCAAACATAAAGATACCAATTTTGTGATAAAACACAACCCAACTTGGATCATCCAACTGGAGAACCAAAACAGGACAAGTCTCAAATCCTCCTTCCATCTTTAATAGCTTTGAGTTTAAGAGCTTTCTGTCTTCCTGCACCTGAAGCCAGTTCTCAAATTTGTGCAAACAAAGAATTGTTTTGACAGATTTGAAGGAGTGGTCAGAGGAAACAAGCCTTGCACGGCTGCAGAATTTAACTGGGGAGACCATAACAAGTTAGAAAGTCCAGACTTATTCCTGCTTTCAAATGCAATACCTCAATTTTGCTGGAGTAAACGGGAGGACTTGTTTCATTACTCAGCAAGTGTTATTTTTCTATTTTGCAACTACAGCACCACCATGGCATTATTTCAATTTACACCATCATCATTCTCCCAATTCAAGCACAATTCTCTGGAGTTTTTTTTTTAATTCAATGTATATGAAATCAATAAGACTCCCGTTACCATGGAAACATAACCAGGCCAGCGCTGTAGCAGAAGCTACAAGAGAGCTAATTTTAGGAGAACCATTAATACAGTTCACTTATTCACGGTCATTCCTTTGAAGGGTATAGTACAAAAGCTTCTGAATGACAATATCCTCTGACACTTATACAAATCACATAAACAAATAAGTACCCTCAAAACCATGTTATTAAAAATCGCCCATAAATCCATCCACACAAATCGCAATCCATCACCATCTACCAAATTAAATTCTTTAATATTCTTTTACCTGAGATAAAAACATTTTCCCTTGCGTGAATTATTTTCTATGTTTCACTAGCATTCCAGTTGCATCTATGTAACAGCAAGCAATAGAAAATAGCAGAGTTAGCTAACAACCTCTCTGTTGGCAACTCAATGCTGTCAAATCTTTGAGGATTTCAACTTATTCAACTTGAAGGACAGTATAGTTAGATGGTTAATGCTTAGACGTTTACATCAAATCTTTTTTTCCTTTGTTTTAATTCTGTCTCTGGTTATTTCCTGCTTTAATTTTACTTTTGAAGAGAAATTTCCTTGACAATACACTTCTCGATGCATTATCTCAAATATAGAATCATGACACTGATAGCTTTATCCCCATGTAGTCAAAACTTGGACCATGTTTGAAGAGATTCACAAACCCCAGTGTTAATTAGGCATGTAAACTGAACAGAACAGCAGGTTGTGTGCATGGTGAGAAAAATGCCCCAAGAACTGTGTTGATAAACTTGTGTATTTGTCTTGGCAAATCATAGCAGGAAGTCCACAAAGCACTCAATTTCTGGCATAATTCCTGACTTACAGCATGGTTGGATCTCTTAAACTGAGGTTGACATTTGCTGAAAGAACACTGAAAGAGATGAGTATCAGCTGAGTAGAAAGGTTACCTCTTGCTTCTATGAGTATATCTTGAAGGTTCTAACAACAGATTTGATTAGATTAGATTAGATTACTTACAGTGTGGAACCAGGCCCTTCGGCCCAACAAGTCCACACTGACCCTCTGAAGAGCAACTCACCCAGACCCATTCCCCTATGTTTACCCCTTCACCTAACACTACGGGCAATTTAGCATGCCCAATTCACCTAACCTGCACATTTTTGGACTGTGGGAGGAAACCGGAGCACCCGGAGGAAACCCATGCAGACACGGGGAGAATATGCAAACTCCACACAGACAGTCGCTCAAGGCGGAAAGATCTAAGACAGGGAGCATGCAACTGCTCTTTAGATTATCTCCAATATCCCACTGGAGCAGCTTGGACAGAATACGTGACTAAAATGGTGACAACCTACCCCCATACCATCTTCACTCCAAGCCCTGCTTTCATTGCAGCAATGCCTTCACAATGGAAGTTATGGTGTCTACATCTCTCAGTCTCTTTCAACACTCCCTCCTTTCACGAATTCCTTTCTAGTCATCACAGTATACAATAACAAGGGCACATTACCATACATCTCTTTCATTACAAACCCACTCAGGTCATTCATTACTTCCTTCACTGACATCATTCTCCTCACACATTATTTTCCTCACACATCATTCTTTTTTCATGACAGCCAATTTCTCCAAGCATTCTTTCCTCACTTTAAAGCACACAGTTCTTTGTAAATTTATCACTTTCCCAGATTCACTCCACCTTGTTTCATCTCAACACATCCATTGCATCACAAGCATCACCTAGCTCCAATGATCTTTACAACTTACGATCTCTCATTCTCTTGTTCTCACCCTTTCTGCAGGTCATAGATGGCACAGTGTTTAGCATTGCTGCCTTTACAGTGCCAGGGACCCAGTTTTGATTCCAGTCTTGGGTGACTATCTATGTACTGGCCTCATAACTCTTGGCTCCCTTGTCTATCAAAAATCCAATTCAGCCTTGAGTGAATTTAAATACTCTGCTTCCTCTCCACAGATGCTGCCAGTCCTGTGGGGTTTCTCCAGCAATTTCTGTATTTGCTTGTTTCAGATCTTGAGCATGGCAGTTCTTTGTTTTCTTAGATTGCAATGTCATCAGTTCAGTAGTTACCGTACATTCATACTTCCTAAAAGCAACAAGTTCCAATACAGCTGGATCATTATAGGAGTACAATCTGCCTGAGGATGCACCATTACCCAGTCCTCAGCTCCCAGGCACCATCTCAAACTCTGACATTCTTTGTAGCTTAGATAATGAGCTCGACAGGTTTTCGAATCATAAAATTCCCAGCAGTAGATGCTAGTGGTGAGGATAGAATGGGAGATAGCTCATCAGAACGTGAGGTTCTCATGTCAACATAATCATATCAGTTTAATTACTAATACTTCCTCCATCATGCACTGAAGCAATTTCTCTTTAAAGGCAGCCATACAGCTTGTCTCAACTATATATTACAGTAGTGGTTTCCAATTTCTAACCAATCTTTGGATAAAGAAGTTTGTCTTGATTCCCCTATTGGATTTATTAGGGATTGTCTCCTCGTCATAACCTCTAATATTGATATCCCCACAAAGGGAAACAGTTTCTTTGACATTCATTTTCTCAATGTACATGTATTCTCACTCCTGTTAACTGGCACTTCAAGTAAGGGCTTCTACAGTAAGTATTACTAATTACTGTGTTTTAGAACTGAAATGTGTGTGTGAGACAATGTGCTAGTTAATCAAGAACTTGCACTTTTGGAAGTGAATAACCCAATAGAAAGTAAGTGTTTGCCCCTGAACAGATATGTGGGATGCATTTAACCAGAGTTTTTAACCTTGAATTAATGGCGGCAATTCATTAAGTCATTCAGTAGTTCAGGATACAGATGATAGAATCATAGAATCATTCACTCCAGAAGATGTCCTTCGGCCCATCGATTGTGTACTGTCAAAATTATATCAGTACCTACACCAGTCTCACATTCCCGCACTAGGTCCATTGCTTTGAATGTTATGACATTTCAAGTGCACATCCAAGTATTTTTAAAGGTTGTGAGATTACCAACCTCAACTACCTTCCCAGGCAGTGCATTCCAGAACCCCACTACCCACCAGGTGAAAAATATTTTCCTCAAATCCCCTCTAATCCTCCTGGCTTTTGCTTTAAACTTATGCCCCTTGCTACTGAGCCTTCAATGAAGGGGAACAGTTGCTTTCTATGCAAGTTAGCCATGCCCTTCATAATCTTATACACCCCTGTTAGGTCTCCCCTCAACCATCTCTGCTCCAAAGAAAACTTGAACTTATTACCGAAATGCTCCATCCCAGGCAACATCCTGGTGAATTTCCTCTGCATCTCCTCCATGCAATCACATCCTTCCTAAAGTGAAGTGACCAGAACTGCACACAGTATTCCAGCTATGGTCTAACCAAAGTTCTGTACAGCTTCAACATAACCTGCTATCTTTTAATCTATGATTCCACGGATAAAGGCAAGTGTCTTTGTAGGCGGTTGTTCTTAGCTACCCTGTCTTGATATCTTCAGACACCTGTGGACAAGCATCCCAAGATCCCTCTGTTCCTCTGAATCTCCTAGTGTCTGCCACTCATTGAGTACTCCCTTGACTTGCCATTTGACCAATCTGTTTATATCCTCCCTGTAACCCAACACATTCCTACACACCGTCAATCATCCAGCCAATCTTTGTGTCATCTGTAAACAGATTTATTAGATTAGATTCCCTACAGTATGGAAACAGGCCCTTCGGCCCAACAAGTCCGCACCGACCCTCTGAAGAGTAACTCACCCATACCTATTCCCCTACCCCCTATATTTACCCCAACTAATGCACCTATCATTGTGGGCAATTTAGCATGGCCATTCACCTAACCTGCACATCTTTGGATTGTGGGAGGAAACCCGAGCACCTGGAGGAAACCCACGCATACACGGGAAGAATGTGCAAACTCCACACAGACAGTTGCCTGAGGCCCAATCGAACCCAGGTCCCTGGCGCTGTGAGGCAGCAGTGCTAACCACTAAGCCACCGTGCCACCCTCCTACATTATCAACCCTCCTACATTTTAACCTACATCACTTATTAGTATCACAAACAATAAGGGACCCAGCATTGATCCCCGCTGCGTCAGAAATCTATTTATCTTCACTGGGCTGAAGATAAATAGGTTTCTGTTACTAATGCCATCAAAGGATTGGGACAGCACAAGAAAATGGCATTGGGGTGGATGATCAGGCCTGAGCTAGAATGGTAAGAGCAGGCTCAAAAGGCTGAACGGCCAACTCTTGCTCTTATGTTCCTATTCTGAAAAAGTCTGCATCTGTATTTACTGAGGGGTGTAGAGCGACAATGTGCATTCAGTGAACTTCGCTGCACTGTTTCCACTTTTATGTCATGCCTTTATGTGCTCCCTACATTATAAATGATGAGGCCTAACTACATTTCAGATAAGCATCTGCAAATAATGTTGCAGCTTTTACTGTTGCACCATCAAAATTAGCAGCCCTTCTTTGTTTTAACGGAAGAGGCTGCAGTCAGCTCCAGTTAACAAGCTGAGGTCTAGTTTTCTACGCTGGCTGATATTTGCTGCTGACTGCTCCAAGGATGCCTGACATTTCAGATTTGTTTGAGTGGTTCGTGACAGGTCAGCCACAAGCCGAGGCAGCAAGTGGCTCGATTGAAAAAACAGAATAAACATGCAGTTTGTTCCACAGTGTCAAGAGGGACCTGTCATTCATTCTCTGACTCCAGTAATGGCTGCATATCACTGCGTACTCAGCTGGTACAGGACTCAATTAAGAAAGAAGTGACAGCACCGATCAGAACCTAACGTACACAAAGGCATTCTGATTCCCATCTCAGTGGGTAAGCTTATTGACTTGAGTCTCGGATTTCCAGACAAGCACATCATCAGTCTCTGAGTGAGTTACAATGCTGATTGTTCAGCCAGGTGGCAGAATATTGCTGTTCACTGTGTGGGTTACTCACTTCACAGTCTCGCATGGCAAACCCAAATCGAGAGACACTTTCAGGTACACCCCTTATCGTTCTTTCCTCAGGTGGGAACGAAGGAAAAGTTGAGAAATGTTTGGTGCCGACAGAGATTAGCCCACCGTATCCTGTGGGTAGTCCCCCAAAAGCAAGATCCCTCTGCTCTCATCTCAGTTCAGGTTGTTTTTTTTTAAGCTTTATTCCCTGTCAGTTTGTGACGTCCAAGCTTATCGCAGTCCTGGCTGAGGATGCCAGAATTATTAAATTCATATGGAATTTTCACCAAAACCACTCTTAAAGGAGCTAAATGAGGAAGGGGATCTTCCACCTTCTCAGTCGTTTTCTCCACATCCTCCACCCCAGTCATCTTCTCGACCTTTCCATTCCCTTTCCCACCCCAACTTGTTTTGTGTTTCTTCTTAAACTCTTCCCACTTGGCACTTTCCAGCCCTTACTTAGAGTCATAGAGTCATAGAGATGTACAGCATGGAAATAGACGCCCTTCGGTCCAACCCATCCAGGCCGACCAGATATCCCAACCCAATCTAGTCCCACATGCCAGCACCCGGCCCATATTCCCTCCAAACCCTTCCTATTCATATACCCATCCAAATGCCTCTTAAATGTTGCAATTGTACCAGCCTCCACCACTACCTCTGGCAGTTCATTCCATACACGTACCACACTCTGCGTGAAAAGGTTGCCCCTTAAGTCTCTTTTATATCTTTCCCCTCTCACCCTAAACCTATGCTCTCTAGTTCTGCACTCCCGGACCCCAGGGAAAAGACTTTGTTGATTTATCCTATCCATGCCCCTCATAATTTTGTAAACCTCTATAAGGTCACCCCGCAGCCTCCGACGCTCCAGGGAAAACAGCCCCAGCCTGTTCAGCCTCTCCCCTGTAGCTCAGATCCTCCAACACTGGCAAAATCCTTGTAAATCTTTTCTGAACTCTTTCATGTTTCACAACATCTTTCCGATAGGAAGGAGACCAGAATTGCATGCAATATTCCAACAGTGACCTAACCAATGTCCTGTACAGCCGCAACATGACCTCCCAACTCCTGTACTCAATACTCTGACCAATAAAGGAAAGCATACCAAACGCCTTCTTCATGATCCTATCTACCACAAACTCCACTTTCAAGGAGCTATGAACCTGCACTCCAAGGTCTCTATTTTCAGCAACACTCCCTAAGACCTTACCATTAAGTGTATAAGTCCTGCTAAGATTTGCTTTCCCAAAATGCAGCACTTTGCATTTATCAGAATTAAACTCCATCTGCCACTTCTCAGCCCATTGGCCCATCTGGTCCAGATCTTGTTGTGATCTGAGGTAACCCTCTTCGCTGTCCACTACACCTCCAATTTTGGCATCATCTGCAAACTTACTGACAATACCTCTTATGCTCGCATCCAGATCATTTATTAAATGACAAAATGTGGAGGGCCCAGCACCGATCCTTGTGGCACTCCACTGGTCACAGGCCTCCAGTCTGAAAAACAACCCTCCACCACCACCCTCTGGCTTCTACCTTTGAGCCAGTTCTGTATCCAAATAGCTAGTTCTCCCTGTATTCCATGAGATCTAACCTTGCTAATCAGTCTCCCATGGGGAACCTTGTCGAACGCCTTACTGAAGTCCATATAGATCACATCTACTGCTCTGCCTTCATCAAACTTCTTTGTTACTTCTTCAAAAAACTCAATCAAGTTTGTGAGACATGATTTCCCACGCACAAAGCCATGTTGACTATCCCGAATCAGTCCTTGCCTTGCCAAATAAATGTACATCCTGTCCCTCAGGATTCCCTCCAAAAGGGGATTTATCCACTTTTAACCGTTTCAAGACATCCAGCACTTCCTCCTCTGTAATCTGGACATTTTGCATGATATCACCATCTATTTCCGTACAGTCTATATCTTTCTTATCCTTTTCCACAGTAAAAACTGATGCAAGATATTCATTTAGTATCTCCCCCATTTTCTGTGGCTCCACACAAAGGCCGCCTTGTTGATCTTTGAGGGGCCCTATTCTCTCCTTAGTTACCCTTTTGTCCTTAATATATTTGTAAAAACCCTTTGGATTCTCCTTAATTCTATTTGCTAAAGCTATCTAATGTCCCCTTTTTGCTCTCCTGATTTCCCTCTTAAGTATACTCCTACTTCCTTTATACTCTTCTAAGGATTCACTCAGTCTATCCTGTCTATACCTGACATATGCTTCCTTCTTTTTCTTAACCAAACCCTCAATTTCTTCAGTCATCCAGCATTCCCTATACCTACCAGCCTTCCCTTTTACTCTGGCAGGAATATACTTTCTCTGGATTCTTGTTATCTCATTTCTGAACGTTTCCCATTTTCCAGCCGTCCCTTTACCTGCGAACATCTGTCTCCAATCAGCTTTTGAAAGTTCTTGCCTAATACCATCAAAATTGGCCTTTCTCCAATTTAGAACTTCAACTTTT
>NC_057716.1:89219303-89229460 GCF_004010195.1 Chiloscyllium plagiosum
TCCCCTTCCAATTTAGGTGCAATCCGTCCTTCTTGTACAGGTCACTTCTACCCCAAAAGAGATTTCAATGATCCAAAAATGTGAATCCTTCTCCCATACACCAGCTCCTCAGCCATGCATTCATCTGCTCTATCCTCCTATTCCTGCCCTCACTAGCTCGTAGCACTGGGAGTAATCCAGATATTACTACCCTTGAGGACTTAAGTGTTCATTATCCATGAGCATGCACCTCAGCAGAGTTACGTTGTTTGCCAGAACAGATTAGATATAGAATGTGAGGAAATAGATTGTGACACCTTGAAAAATGTCCATATTACAGAGGAGGAAGTGATGGATGTCTTGAAATGCATAAAAGTGGATAAATCCCCAGGACTTGAACAGGTGAACCCTAGAACTCTGTAGGAAGCTAGGAGAGTGATTGCTGGGCCTCTTACTGACATATTTGTATCATCAATAGTCACAGGTGAGGTGTCAGAAGACTGGAGGTTGGCTAACGTGGTGCCACTGTTTAAGAAGGGCGGTGAGGACAAGCCAGGGAACTATAGACCAGCAACCCTGACATCAGTGGTGGGCAAGTTGTTGGAGGGAATCCTGAGGGACAAGATGTACATGTATTTGGAAAGGCAGATGGCTTTGCACGTGGAAAATCATGTCTCACAAACTTGTTTTTTGAAGAGGTAACCAAGGGAATGATGAGGGCAGAACGGTGGACGTACATGGACTTCAGTAAGGCATTTGACAAGGATCCCCCTGGGAGACTGGTTAGCAAGGTTAGATCTCATGGAACACAGGGAGAACTAGCCATTTGGATACAGAACTGGCTCAAAGGTAGAAGACAGAGGGTGGTGGTGGAGGGTTGTTTTTCAGACTGAAGGCCTGTGACCAGTGGAGTGCCATAAGGATCGATGCTGGGTCCTCTACTTTTCATCATTTATATCTAAGATTTGGATGTGAGTATAAGAAGTATAGTTAGTAAGTTTGCAGATGACACCAAAATTGGAGGTGTAGGAGTTGGGAGGTCATGTTGTGGCTGTTCAGGACATTGGTTAGGCCACTGTTGGAATATTGCGTGCAATTCTGGTCTCCTTCCTATCGGAAAGATGTTGTGAAACTTGAAAAGGTTCAGAAAAGATTTACAAGTATGTTGCCAGGGTTGAAGGATTTGAGCTATAGGGAGAGGTTGAGTAGGCTAGGCTGTTTTCCCTGGAGCATCAGAGGCTGTGGGATGACCTTATAGAGGTTTACAAAATTATGAGAGCATGGACAGGATAAATAGACAAAGTATTTTCCCTGGGGACAGGGAGTCCAGAACTAGAGGGCATAGGTTTAGGGTGAGAGGGGAAAGATATAAAAGAGCCCCAACCTTTTCAAGCAGAATGTGGTACGTGTATGGAATGAGCTGCCAGAGGAAGTGGTGGAGGCTGGTACAATTGCAACAATTAAAAGGCATCTGGATGGGTATATGAATAGGAAGGGTTTGGAGGGAATATGGGCCGGGTGCTGGCAGGTGGGACTAGGATGAGTTAGGATATCTGGTCGGCATGGACGGGTAGGACCGAAGGGTCTGTTTCTGTGCTGTACATCTCTATGACACTATGAGATTAGGAGCCAGAACCACGGCCGACAGTCCTGCCTTCTCTACCAACGCCCGTGGCAAAACTTTGGCTCGGATCGGGGTCAATTGTCCCCAGGTTGGGCGGACATCTACAGGAATGGAAGGTGAACCTCCTGCATCAGTGGCTACTAAATCAGAAAGAAAGTAATTTTGGCACAAAGCATTCATAGGTAGCATTTGCATTTGTGTCTGTTTGCTTTCTGATTTACTGATCTCAGAATATCTCACGGCGAGAAACCAAAATCAAAGCTACTCATCTGCAAGCATCACAAAATGAAGTAGCAGTGGGAAAAGTGCAATAACATTTGCAAACAGAGAAAGGGACATGCAATCAAATGCCACCAGGTCAAATTTGATCCAAGGAACTCACTAGAAATACCCAGAGGTACGAACACTGGTCGAATTAATTTGAAGAAAAGGACATAATTGTGTTAGAAGCGGTTTACAATTAGATTCCCGACAGTATGGAAACAGGCCCAACAAATCCACACTGACCCTCCGAAGAGTAACCCACCTAGAACCATACCCCTACCCTATATTTACCCCTAACTAATGCACCTAACACTATGGGCAATTTAGCATGGCCAATTTGCCTGACCTGCATACCTTTGGGTTGTGGGAGGAAACCCACACAGACACGGGGAGAATGTGCAAACTCCACACAGACAGTCGCCCAAGACTGGAATTGAATCCGGGTCCCTGGTGCTGTGAGGCAGCAGTGCTACCCACTGAGCCACAGTGCCGCCATTTTGACTCATTTCTGCGATGAAAGGCATATATTTTCAAGAAAGGTTGAATGATGCCCAACATGGGATTTAGAAGAATGAGAGATGAATGTATTGTAACGTAAGATCCTGAGGGGTCTTGATAGGGTGAATACGTGGAGGATGTTGCTTCTTGTGGGGGCAACTTGAACTAGGAGCCAGAGTTAAAATACAATGCATCTTCTGCCAATGGCAGAAGTGGGTACTGCAGATGCTGGAAATCAGAGTCTAGATTAGAGTGATGCTGGAAAAGCATAACAGGTCAGGCAGCATCCAAGGAGCTGGAAAATCAATGTTTCGGGAAGGCCTTTTGCTCAATACGTTGATTTTCCAGCTCTTTGGATGCAGCCTGACCTGCTGTGCTTTTCCAGCACCACTCTAATCTAGATTCTATCTTCTGCCAATGTACTAGAACTGGACGATGTTGCTGCTGACATTGCTGCTGTATGCTCATTGTTGCTGTCACTGCCTCGCCGTCCTGCAGCACCCACGTGCCCCTCCCCTCCTCGCCCCACTCTGCTGACCCGCTCACCTTTTCATTCAGAGAGGGCAACAAGTGGTAGGTTTTGCGACAAAGACTTCCCTTGCAATTTGATTAATTGGTACAAGGCTGCTACATGAAATGGACTTGAACCTAAAGTACAAAACCCTTTCACAATGCCTGTGGCGTCACTGGCAGTGATATCCCAGACACTGTGACTACACTGCAACTGCAGTAACTGTAAACACAGCCTGAAAAGTAAAAGGTCTCCCTTTTAAGATATGGATAAGAAACATTATTTTTTTCTGGGAGAGGCATTGATCTGTGGAATTCTCATTCCTTGGAAACCATGGAGGATGGGTCAGGGAATTTATGCAAGGCAGAGTTAGATCCAATTGTGACTGACAAGAGCATCAAGGGAGTAGCAACATATCGAATTGCCTTATTTAAGGGCAAAACATATTCCTGATCCTTAATTCTGTATACCTTTGAATCCCCTTCAATAAAACCCTATCTTTCCTATAGTTTAACACCTAAAATTGAACACAATTATCACAAACACATATGGTCAATGCTTATACAACTGTAGGATCTTTTTCTCACTACTGTGTTCTAAACAACTATGAAATCACAACTTATTCTCTTGCAGTGCTCTGTGACAATAAGAACAAATGTCAGCAGTGGGCAAATAGTTAGGAGGAAATCAAGAAAATGAAAAAAAGAAATACTGAAGTGATTGCTGCTCCAGAATTAAGTGTTATATAAAAAATATCTATACTTTGCACAAATACAGCATTGTTGACACAGGAAAATATCTCACAGCAAATCATAGGAGTGTTATACAATAGAATTTGACACCAAGTCACATAATTGACATGAGAGCGGATGACTAAAAAACTGAGGCAAAGAGGAAGACATTAAGGAGTACTGAGAGCTAAACAGACCAAAACATTGAAAATCCTTTGTTATGTTAACATCAAACTTCCAGACATCAAGTGGCGGGAGATCATAAAAACATTGAAAATAGGGACAGAAGTAGGCCATTCAGCCCTTCACGTCTGCTCCACCATTTGATACGATTTTTGTGATTGTAATGATGTCAGCAAGTTTGATCTCAAAGAATATGAGTTCCCTGATTGGGGCTGTTAATCTGGTCCAGTCAAGGAACCCTGGCTGACATAAAAGGATGAATATCAGGGAAATTGATTCCCTGGAATACCTGACTCAGTGAGAGGCTGTGCTGCTGTCAAAGGACCATTGGTGATAGGAAGCCGGCCTCTGAAAAGTTACTTCAATGATCATGGCTGCTCATCTAATTCGTACCTTGTTCCCAGTTTCTCCCCATATCCTTTGATCCCTTTAGCCTGAAGGACTATATCTAATTCTTTCTTGAAAGCATTCAATGTTTATGTCTCAACTGCTTTCTGTGGCAGAGAATTCCACAGGCTCACCATTCTCTGGATGAAGAAATTTCTCCTCAACTCAGTCCTAAATGGCCTTCCCCATTTCCTTTGACTGTGGCCCTAGTCATTGGGAACATCCTACCTGCACTTTTAGAATTTTATAGGTTTCCATGAGGACCCCCTCATTCTTCTAAACTCCACTGACAATAGGCCTAAATGATCCAATCTCTCTTCACACATTGTCCTGCCCTCCCAGGCATTGAGATTAAATTATCCCTAAAAAATAGTTAGAATTGCACAGGGTAGCTATTTGCTATTGGAGATCTTTTAAAGAAATGAGGCCGAAAAAGTAGGCCAACGAAGGTGCCAAGATGGCACACATTCTAAAAATGCAGCTCCTAATGTATTGGTGAAAGAAAAAGTACACTATCGAGAATCAATACCAGAAACAGGCTGGCCAATGCAAATAATAGACCAGGAGACCATTTGAGACCCCTACTGTCAAGCTATGTTTGTCCTGAGAATGTTAACACTGTCCTCAGGACAGTCTGTGACCAAAAAGGTACTTTTAAGGAATTTACTCACCTGAGTACAAAGCTGAAAGGAAACAGAAACGCTCCTCCTGATTCCATATTTAAAGAACAAGGTAAAATGTTGAGTATTGTTAGAGTGTATATTAAAGTCATTATTGTTCATATGAAAGATCCCCCCATTTGCGATTGCTGACATACATGTTTAATAGTGTACCAATGGCCCATTCAAAATCACCACCCATTTCTCGAGTCATGCTGTCGTCATGGATGGTAATTCCTTCTTCAGACAAATTACGACCATGACTACAGTACTGACCAGTAGCTTTTGATCTAATCAGGAACCAAAAGTAGACAAAAGGTGAGATTCAGCAACCTACAAGAGAATAAAGCCACAAGGTTCAATAGTTTTGAACAAAGATGACTTGTTATACAACCTCAAATAATAACTGACACAATGATACATGGATAAATTATTTCAGCACCCAGATAGGTGGAAACCTCTAATCCAATACTCTGTACCTCTGCCTGGAATACATCAAATACTAAATGTGAGTAAGACACATAGTATATATTTCTCAGTAACTCCCCCCCACCACCCACCTCCCGCCCTGGGCATTAATGACACAACAGGTTGTCAATTCTCATTGAATGAGATTAACCTTGAAACTCTCTCAAAAACTGTTCCATCCTAAACTCCATCAATGAGGGCTCCTGTTGAGGTCATCCACCTTCTTGTCCTAGGTCCACGCTCCAATGGACTTTAAACATTACACTGCAGTATTTATTCACTGGCACAATTCCAGTTCTTTACTTACAGCTAACTTCACCAAGCAAAATCTTACTTGTGTTTTTCCCTGGTCTCCCAATTAGTTCAGCTACGGAAAGCAGATATTGTTTGCAGCTTCTCTAGGCCCACTCCCACCTTTGCTTGGCATATTATGAATGTATGGATTAGGAGCAGTTGGCCCCTTCAGACTGTTCTACCATTCAATAAGATCATGGCTCATCTCTTACTTTGTTGGAATTCCCACATTCCCATCTACCACCAACAACCTTTGACTTCCTACTTGCACATTAAAATATTCTCTGACTCCCTTCTCCACTGCCTTCAGAGGCAGAGAGTTTCAAAATCACACACCTCCCATGGCAAAGAAAACTCAACTCTGAGCTAAAAGGGAGTCACTAACTTTTAAACATTGTCACCTAATTTCTGGACTTCTACCTTGTCAAGCCTATTCAGGATCGTATATATTTCACTCAGGTAGCCCCCACTCTTGTAAATTTCAGGGGAAACAATCTCAGTCTGTCCAACCTTTGCTCATAAGATATGCTGCATCTATCCTTAAAAAACTGCCCAGAGTCTTCAATATGTGGTCTTGTAAATGCCCGTCTCAGCTAGTTCAGTGGGCAGAATAGCTAGTTTCAAGATTAGCGTGGTACTGGAAAAGCACAGCAGGTCAGGCAGCATCTGAGGAACAGGAAAATCGACGTTTCGGGCAAAATCGACACCTCAAAAGTGAGGTGTCGATTTTCCTGCTCCTCAGATGCTGCTTGATATGCTGTGCTTTTCCAGCACCACTCTAATCTTGACTCTGATCTCCAGCATTTGCAGTGCTCACTTTCACCTAGAACGACTAGTTTGCAATGCAGAGTGATGCAAACAATGTGGTATCAATGCCAGTACCAGCTGAGAACACTAGGAGAGCCTCACCTTCTCAACCTTAACTCTTGCCTGCAGTATAGGCACCCTCACAATAAACCCATCGACAGCCACCTCTCTGTAATGACAGAACAGCCTACAGTCATACAGTCATAGTAGAGTCATCGAAATGTATAGCATGGAAACAGACCCTTCAGACCAACTCATCCATGCCGACTAGATATCCTAAATTAATCTCGTACAATTTGCCGGTATTTGACACATATCTTTCGAAAACCCTTCGTATTCATACACCCATCCAGATACCTTCTAAGTATTGTAATCGTACCAGCCTCCCTCCACCACTTCTTCTGGCAGCTTATTCCATAGTTGTTGGAATTAATTTAGTTAGAAAGGCTGGACTTGTTTCCACCGGAGTTTAGAAAAGTGAGGGATGTGCAAAATCCTGAATGGTCTCGACAAGTGGATATCAGAAGGCTGTTTCTTTTTGTTTTAAAACTAGAGGTTGCCCTTTTAGAAAAGAGATGAGAATTTTTTTTCTCTCAGACGGTTCTAAGAATTTGGAACTCTGTATCAGAAGGCATTGGAAGAGGGATCATTGAATAATTTTAAGGGAGAGGTGGACAGTCTTGATAGGGAAGGGAATCAAAGGTTATTGGGATTAGATGAAAATACAAAATTTGAATGCAAACAGGTTAGACACAACCTTATTGAACAGGCTTGAGGGTCTACCTCTGTTCCTACTGTGTGTTTACTTATTTAGTTATTTCAAAGTTCACTATTGATTTGTTTACCTTGTTAAGAATATTACATACATTCAGATATAGGATCTTAGGTTTCACCTTTTTATTTTCTTTTGTTACCATCAGTTTTATGAATACAATCAAGGCCACACTTTGGCCAGGTTTTTAGATTAGATTAGATTAGATTACAGTGTGGAAACAGGCCCTTCGGCCCAACAAGTCCACACCGACCCGCCGAAGCGAAACCCACCCATACCACATTTACCCCTTACCTAACACTACGGGCAATTTAGTACGGCCAATTCACCTAACCTGCACATCTTTTGGACTGTGGGAGGAAACCGGAGCACCCGGAGGAAACCCACGCAGACACGGGGAGAACGTGCAAACTCCACACAGTCAGTCGCCTGAGTCGGGAATTGAACCCGGGTCTCTGGCGCTGCGAGGCAGCAGTGCTAACCACTGTGCCACCGTGCCGCCGGTAAGTAAGTAATTCTGCATTGATGCAAGCTGATTGTTTTAAACATGCCAGCACTACATAGATATTTTATATATATAGAAAGAAGTAATAATAGGCGAATGTATCAAGATGTTGGAAAGAGTTTTGTCATAAAAATGCTCCCACCATGGAAATGTTGCTATCATTGGTCCAATTTGCACATAATCATGTGCTACTTTTGCTGTTGCACTCAACATGCATTTAACATGATAGCCAATGGTACCACAACGGACATTACAATGCCATCATTGTAAGTATTGTCACATCCAGTTTGAATGAAGCTATATTCGTAGGTTTATTCTTTCTGTCCCTTCCTGCCATTCTCTGATCTTCATTTCCCATTCTACAATTTTGCTGTCTTGCCTTGACTCTCTCCCTTGCTATATCTCCCCAACCTGTCATAGATCACTGGCCCTCTCAGGACAAGACAGTGATAGAGTCATAGAGTCATAGAGATGTACAGCATGGAAACAGATCCTTCGGTCCAACCTGTCCATCGGACCAGATATCCCAACCCAATCTAGTCCCACATGCCAGCATCCGGCCCATATGCCTCCAAACCCTTCCTATTCATATACCCATCCAATGCCTCTTAAATGTTGCAATTGTACCAGCCTCCACCACTTCCTCTGGCAGCTCATTCCATACACGTACCACCCTCTGCGTGAAAAGGTTGCCCCTTAGGTCTCTTTTATATCTTTCGCCTCTCACCCTAAACCTATGCCCTCTAGTTCTGGACTCACCGACTCCAGGGAAAAAACTTTGTCTATTTATCCTATCCATGCCCCTCATCATTTTGTAAACCTCTATAAGGTCACCCCGCAGCCTCCGACGCTCCAGGAAACACAGCCCCAGCCTGTTCAGCTTCTCCCTGTAGCTCAGATCCCCGAACCCTGGCAACATCCTTGTAAATCTTTTCTGAACCCTTTCAAGTTTCACAACATCTTTCCGATAGGAAGGAGACCAGAATTGCACGCAATATTCCAACAGTGGCCTAACCAATGTCCTGTACAGCCGCAACATGACCTCCCAACTCTTGTACTCAGTACTCTGGCCAATAAAGGAAAGCATACCAAACGCCTTCTTCACGATCCTATCTACCTGTGACTCCACTTTCAAGGAGCTATGAACTTGCACTCTAAGTCTCTTTGTTCAGCAACACTCCCTAAGACCTTACCATTACGTGTATATGTCCTGCTAAGATTTGCTTTCCCAAAATGCAGCACCTCACATATATCTGAATTAAGCTCCATCAGCCACTTCTCAGCCCATTGGCCCATTTGGTCAAGATCCTGTTGTAATCTAAGGTAACCCTCTTCGCTGTCCACTACACCTCCAATTTTGGCATCATCTGCAAACTTACTAACTGTACCTCTTATGTTCACAACCAAATCATTATGTAAATGACAAAATGTAGAGGGCCCAGCACCGATCCTTGTGGCACTCCACTGGTCACAGGCCTCCAGATTGAAAAACAACTCTCCACCACCACCCTCTGCCTTCCAGCTTTGAGCCAGTTCTGTATCCAAATGGCTAGTTCTCCCTGTATTCCGTGAGATCTAACCTTGCTAATCAGTCTCCCATGAGGAACCTTGTTGAACGCCTTACTGACGTCCATATAGGTCACATCTACCGCTCTGCCTTCACCAATCTTTGTTACTTCTTCAAAAAACTCAATCAAGTTTGTGAGACATGACTTCCCACACACAAAGCCATATTGACTATCCCGAATCAGTCCTTGCCTTTCCAAATACATGTACATCCTTCCCCTCAGGATTCCCTCCAACAACTTGCCCACCACCGAGGTCAGGCTCACCGGTCAGTAGTTCCCTGGCTTGTCTTTACCGCCCTTCTTAAACAGTGGCACCACGTTTGCCAACCTCCAGTCATCAGACACCTCACCTGTGACTATTAATGATACAAATATCTCAGCAAGAGGCCCAGCAATCACTTCTCTAGCTTCCCACAGAGTTCTCGGGCACACACGTTCAGGTCCTGGGGATTTATCCACCTTTAACCGTTTCAAAACATCCAGCACTTCCGCTTCTGTAATCTGGACGTTTTGCAAGATGTCACCATCTATTTCCCTACAGTCTATATCTCCCATATCCTTTTCCACAGTAAATACTGATGCAAAATATTCATTTAGTATCTCCCCCATTTTCTGTGGCTCCACACAAAGGCCGCCTTGCTGATCTTTGAGGGGCCCTATTCTCTCCCTAGTTCCCCTTTTGTCCTTAATATATTGTAAAAACCCTTTCGATTCTCCTTAATTCTTTTTGCCAACACTATCTGATGTCCCCGTTTTGCCCTCCTGATTTCCCTCTTAAGTATACTCCTACTTCCTTTATACTCTTCTAAGGATTCACTCAGGAGAAAGTGAGGACTGCAGATGCTGGAGATCAGAGCTGAAAATGTGTTGCTGGAAAAGCGCAGCAGGTCAGGCAGCATCCAACGAG
>NC_057716.1:89230316-89239032 GCF_004010195.1 Chiloscyllium plagiosum
GGGTTGTAGGGGGGCATGGACCTGACCAGGTAGTCACAGAGGGAACAGTCTTTGCAGAAGGTGGAAAGGAGTGGGGAGGGAAATATATCCCTGCTGGTGGGGTCCGTTTGGAGGTGGCAAAATGTCGGGGGATGATTTGGTTTATGCGAAGGTTGGGAGGATGGAAGGTGAGCACCAGGAGGGGTTCTGTCCTTGTTACATTTGGAGGGGTGGGGCCTGAGGGTGGAGGTGCGGGATGTGGACGAGATGCTTTGGAGGGTATCTTTAACCATGTGGGAAGGGAAATTGCGGTCTCTAAAGAAGGAGGCCATCTGGTGTGTCCTGTGGTGGAACTGGTCCTCCTGGGAGCAGATACAGCAGAGGCGGAGGAATTGGGAATACAGGATGGCATTTTTGCAGGAGGTAGGGTGGGAAGAGGTGTAATCCAGGTAGCTATTGCCAATTCACCTAACCTGCACATCCTTTGACAGAAACCAGAGCAAACCTGTGCAGACACAGTGAGAACATGCAAACTCTACACAGTCACCTGAAGGTAGAATTATACTTGGGTCCTTGGCATTGTGAGGTAGTAGTGATAATCATTGAGCCTTTGTTCCACATTCACAATCTACTCTATCCAGGTATGAAAATCCTGCATGACAGAATATTACAGACCTTTGATAACCTGCATCTCCCATTATATTGAGCTGGCAAGCAGCTCAACTTGGCTCTGATCAGCCATTTGTTTCTTTCCAAAGTTCTCTGGTAAATTTTGCCTACCTCTATTTTGAAGCCACTGGTGTCTTGTTGAGGTTTGTCCTGTAGGTCCTTTCCTGCCCTCAGTAGAAATGTCATTCTTCCTGATGTGATCTTTGACACTGCATACTTCAGAGCAACTTGATCATAGAATACCATAACAGTTAGGAGTTATCATCACCTGGTACCAAAAGGTGTAGTGGCCATAAGGAAAACTCTGGCTAATGTTCTTGTTCTTAAATTAAAGCATGATGACCAATTGCGCTTTACTCCATGGCCTCTATGGGATCTATTTAGATCTCAAATATGGGATATAGAACAACAAATAACTTACAGCACAAAAACAAATTGTTCTGGTTAACTGGACAACTATCCTTATATTCCATATGGGTACTCTTTCAGCCTATTTCACACAATAATTCTCATGTGGTTTTGCTACTCATTGAAAAACTACCTGCTAATTCATTTGGGATGTGGACCATTTCTACAGGCTGAAATGTTTTGGAATACCAGATTCAATTCTTCTCTCCCTGCTTTAAGAAATTGTTATTAAACTTGAAGGGGTGCAGAAAAGATTTACAAGGATGTTGTTAGAGTTAGAAGGTTTGAGCCATAAGGAGAGGCTGCATTGGCTGAGGTTATTTTCTCTGGAGCATCTGAAGATGAAGGGTGACATTATATAGGTTTATAAAATCATGAGGGACAGAGTCATAGAGATGTACAGCATGGAAATAGACCCTTCGGTCCAACTGTACATGCCGACCAGATATCCCAACGCTGTCTAGTCCCACTTGCCAGCACCCAGCCCATATCCCTCCAAACCCTTCCTATTCCTATACCCATCCAGTTGCATTTTAAATGTTGCAATTGTACCAGCTTCCTCTGGCAGCTTATCCCAGACACGCACCACCCTCTGCAGGAAAAAGTTGCCCCTTAGGTCTCTTTTATATCTTTCCCCTCTCACCCTAAACCTATGCCCTCTGGTTCTGGAGTCCCCCACCCCAGGGAAAAGACATTGTCTACTTACCCTATCCATGCCCTTCATGATTTTATAAACTTCTATAAGGTCACCCCTCAGCCTCTGACTCGCCAGGGAAAACAACTTTGTCAACCTCTCCCTCTTATTCAAATCTTTCAAACCAGGCAACATCCTCGTAAATCTTTTCTGAACCCTTTCAAATTTCACAACATTCTTCTGATAGACAGGAGGCCAGAATTGCACATAATACTCCAAAACTGGCCGAACCAATGTCCTGTATAGATGCAGTATGACCTCCCAGCTCCTATACCCAGTGCTTTGACCAATAAAGGAAAGCATACCAAACACCTTCTTCACTATCCTATCTAACTGCTATTCCACTTTCAAGGAACTATGAGTCTGCACTCCAAGGTCTCTTTGTTCAGCAACACTCTCCAGGACCTTACTATTAAGTGTATAAATCCTGCCCTGATTTGCCTTTCCAAAATGCAGCACCTCGCATTTATCTAAAGTAAACTCCATCTGCCACTCCTCAGCTCATTGGCCCACATGATCAAGATCCCATTGTACTCTGAGGTAACCTCATTCACTGTCCACTACACCTCCAACTTTGGTATGATCTGCAAACTTACTAATTATACTTCCTATGTTCACATCCAAATCATTCATGTAAATGACAAAAAATAGTGGACCCTACACTGATCCTTGTGGCACTCCATATGCATTGGGTGAATAGCCAATGCCTTTTTCCTAGGGTAGGGGAGTCCAAAGCTAGAGGGCATAGGTTTAATGTGAGAGGGGAAAGATATAAAAGGGACCAAAAGGGCAACTTTTTATCAGAGAGGGTGGTGAGTGTATGGAATGAACTGCCAGAGGAAGAGGTGGAGGCTGGTACAATTACAACATTTTAGATTAGATTACTTACAGGGTGGAAACAGGCCCTTCGGCCCAACAAGTCCACACCGACCCTCCGAGGAGCAACTCACCCAGACCCATTCCCCTACATTTACCCCATCACCTAACACTACGGGCAATTTAGCATAGCCAATTTACCTAACCTGCACATTTTTGGACTGTGGGAGGAAACCGGAGCACCCGGAGGAAACCCACACAGACACAGGGAGAATGTCCAAACTCCACACAGACAGTTGCCTGAGGCAGGAATTGAACCCGGTCTCTGGCGCTGTGAGGCAGCAGTGCTAACCACTGTGCCACCGTGCTGCCCACAAAAGGTATTTAGATGGGTACATGAACTTAGAACATGGAACATAGAACATTACAGCATAGTGGAGGCCCTTCGGCCTTCAATGTTGCACCGACCTGCCATACCAATCTGAAGCCCATCTAACCTACACTATTCAATGTACGTCCATATGCTTGTCCAATGACTACTTAAATATACTTAAAGTTGGCGAATCTACTTCCGTTGCAGGCAAAGTATTCCATACCCTTACTACTCTCTGAGTAGTACAAATACCGAGGGACAAATCCTAGACACAAAAAAGAGAAATAAAAACGAAAAGTAGTTACATAACTCTACAGTAATTCATAGTATAAGTTAGAATAAGGCATAGTTAAAATGATAGACATTACAGTCAGCAGACAATGAGGACTGCAGATGCTGGAGATAAAAGTCAAAAAATGTGGTGCTGGAAAAGCAGAGCAGGTCAGGTAGCACCCGAGAATTAAGAGAGTTGGTATTTCGGGTATAAGCTCTTCATCAGATATGACAGTCAGATAAACAAATCACAAATCAACATTACATTGCTGCAGCTCAGCAAGGGGCTTCCACACATGGTCTGAGTGCCTACACCAGACTCCACTACAACATCCATTACCACACTGCTCTAAGCCTCTAGTCCACTCCACATCAGCTCTCAGCTGTTCCAATGTAAGCTTTCCCTGGGACTTGCTGCCTGTGCCAGCATCCACTCCGGGACTGCTTCTCCCGTCTGGCACCCACTCCCGGACTGCTTCCTTTGTCTGGCCTCGCTCCGGGACTGCTTCCCCTCACCAGTCTCCACTCTGGGACTGCTTCCCCTCACCAGTCTCCAATCTGAGACTGCTTCCCCTCACCAGTCTCCGCTCTGGGACTGCTTCCCCTCACCAGTCTCCAATCTGGGACTGCTTCCCCTCACTGGTCTCCAATCTGGGACTGCTTCCCCTCACCGGTCTCCAATCTGGGACTGCTTCCCCTCACCGGTCTCCAATCTGGGACTGCTTCCCCTCACCAGTCTCCGCTCTGGGACTGCCTCCCCTCACCAGTCTCCAATCTGGGACTGCTTCCCCTCACCAGTCTCCAATCTGGGACTGCTTCCCCTCACCAGTCTCCACTCTGGGACTGCTTCCCCTCACCAGTCTCCAATCTGGGACTGCTTCCCCTCACCAGTCTCTGCTCTGGGACTGCTTCCCCTCAGCCGTCTCCAATCTGGGACTGCTTCCCCTCACCGGTCTCCGCTCTGGGACTGCTTCCCCTCACCGGTCTCCAATCTGGGACTGCTTCCCCTCACCAGTCTCCAATCTGGGACTGCTTCCCCTCACCGGTCTCCAATCTGGGACTGCTTCCCCTCACCAGTCTCCGCTCTGGGACTGCTTCCCCTCACCAGTCTCCAATCTGGGACTGCTTCCCCTCACCAGTCTCTGCTCTGGGACTGCTTCCCCTCAGCCGTCTCCAATCTGGGACTGCTTCCCCTCACCGGTCTCCGCTCTGGGACTGCTTCCCCTCACCGGTCTCCAATCTGGGACTGCTTCCCCTCACCGATCTTCGCTCTGGGACTGCTTCCCCTCACCAGTCTCCGATCTGGGACTGCTTCCCCTCACCAGTCTCTGATCTGGGACTGCTTCCCCTCACCAGTCTCCAATCTGGGACTGCTTCCCCTCACCAGTCTCCGAACTGGGACTGCTTCCCCACACCGGTCTCTGATCTGGAACTGCTTCCCCTCACCAGTCTCTGATCTGGGACTGCTTCCCCACACCGGTCTCTGATCTGGGACTGCTTCCCCACATCGGTCTCTGATCTGGGACTGCTTCCCAACACCGGTCTCTGATCTGGGACTACCGGGACTGCTTCCGCACTCCAGGATTTGCGGCCGGGAATCACCAGTACCTCCATTCCCTTCCAGGTAAGTCCAATCATTAGTTGGAAAAAGAAACTGTAAAATGTAGAAGAAAAGAGAGAAAAAAAAGAACAGGTGGAACAGAGGAGATCTGACTGGACCGTCCTCTTCTGCTGCCACCTTGCCGGAGTAAAAGGAGAAAGAGAGAGAGAAAAAACTGCAACTTCAAAAGAGTGAGAGAACCAAATTAAGAGGGCGAATTGGACAGCCAGAACTAAAAAGGGGAGAAACTAAAAGAGAGACAAACTGAATGGGAGACAAAGAGCGGACAAACTGGCAGAACTGGAAAGGGACAAAGAGAATGTGTGTGTGTGAGCGCGAGTGAGTGAGTGAGAGAGAGAGAGAGAGAGAGAGAGAGTCAAGACTAAAAGGGAGAAATAGGGACTGACACGGACAAAACTGGAAGGGAGAAAGAGAGACAATGTAAGAGGGTACCAGAGTTGAAAAGGACAGAACAAATATGAGTTACAAATGCACATCAATCGGTGATAATGAGCTCACTCATTAAGAGAGCAAGTAAACCCCTTAGCTAATCAATACAAATTTGTGTATCTGTTACATTCAGTGATTTATTTGGTTGTATATGTTAATTCAACTAGGAATATAATGCATAATACAATTTTTCAACCTGTACATTGCCTTTACTGGGCAAAAAAGAACCCCAAGGAATCTAACACCAGCTTCTTCATGATTCCTCCAGGAGCCTGTTTGTATTTTAAAGTTATTTTGCTGGGTGACATATTTCTCAGGAAGGCAACTACAACATTGAGGACGGTTCGTTACAGATGCTGTAGATAATGAACGGCCAATCTGTCACCATTTGCTCTGCTTCGCTGCCTGAACTTCTGTCCTTTTCCAGCTCAGTGAGGATTCTTCAACCTGATTTGTAAAGAGCTGTGCTCACATATCCCTCCAGCAGAGGGCACCGCGCTAGGTAGCAACACTTCATGCAAGTCTTAGCTCAGGAGTCTGCAGAAACTTGAAAAATACAGAACTATCAGTGTGGTGAATGGTGAGCACAGTTTCTTTGCTGCAAATCATAAAAGCCAGGCAGTTATTTTTATCAATACTGCAGCTCTTCTTCCCCCTTTTGCAAGAACCATGCCCTTTCTGAAGGCGATTGGAAAAAAAATCATGTTTAACCTTGTTTATTAGAGTTATAGAGTTTTTATAGCATGGAAAGGGGACATTCAGCCCACCATGTCAACACATATCACCATACATCAGCCTATTCTAATCCCATTTTCCAGTACTCGGTCTGTAACCTTATCTGCTAGGTATTTCAGGTGCTCATCTAAATAGTTCTTACGTGTATTGAATGCTCTCACCTCTACCACCCTTTAAGTCAATGAGTTCCAGATACCTCCAACCCTCTGGGTGAGCACAGATTTCCTCAAATTCCCACTAAACCTCCTGTTCCTTCTCTTAGAACTGTGTCCCTGGTTACTGACCATCTACTAAGAAGGAAAGTTTCTGCCTGTCTACACCCCATAGATCTTTGTACACATCATGTGATTCCCCCGCAGCCTTCTCTGCTCTAAAGAAAACAATCTCCCTCTCTTCCTTTTTTTATTATTGTTCCAGCCCAGCCCACATCCTGGTGAACCTCCCCTGCATCCCCTCTAGTGCAATCACATCCTCCCTGTAGTGTGCTGACCAGAACTGCACACAGTAACCTCACTAACATTATGGACAGCCCCATCATGACAACCGTTCTTCTCTTGACTAATAAAGGCAAGTATCCCATCGTCTTCTTAAACAGGTCATCAACCTTTTCTGCCTTCAGGCATCTATTTAACATGCACACCATAGTCCCTCTGATCCTCTGTATTTCTTAGAGCCCTATCATGCAACGCATACTCTTAAAATACATCACTTCCCAATTTTCAGGATTAAAGTCCATTTGCCATGATGCAGGCCCACTAACCAGTCTGTCTATTCTGTCCTTTAGTCCCAAGGCTTTCTTCCTTAATATTCACCAAACCATATGTCATGCAGAAAATTACTGTCAGAAGTCACATGACACCAGGTTATAGTCCCACAGGTTTATTTGAAATCACACGCTTTTGGAGCGCTACTCCTTCGTCAGGTGAAGTCTGTAGATAATTGCAATATGATGTGCTTGGACGGGTGGAACAAGGCAAGGGAATGCATAATGAATAGTAGGACCCTGGGAAGCACCAAGGATCACAGAGGCTTTTTTCATGCATGCCCACCAGTCTCCGAAGGTGGCCAGAGAATGGTTAAGAGGGCATATAGGATAGCTTCCCTTATTTGCTGAGGCATAAGGTTAAGAACACACAAGGTACACTGGGACTTTATAAAATGGTGGGAGGTGATGGTAGTGGCATTAACCCTGGACTATTGATCCAGAAACGCAGATAATATTCTGGGAACACGTGTTTGAATCCTGCCAGAGCAGATGGTAGAATTTAAATTCAATAACAATCTGGAATTAAAAGTCTCATGATGACCAAGTACTCATCTGGTTCAGTAAAGTCATTTAGGGAAGGAAATCTGCAGTCCATACCTTGAATGGCCCACATGTGACTCCATCCTGAAAGCAATTGTGTCTTAATTGTCCTCTGGGGGCAACTAGGGAAGGGCAATCAATACTGACCTAGCCAGTAACACCTACATTCATGAATGAATGGATAAAAAGGCCAGCACAATTCTGAAATCCACATCACAGGAGAAATGTGATTGCACTGGAGAGGCTGCATGGAATATTTACCAGGGCTGGAGAGTTTCAGTTATGAAGAGACCATAAGACCATAAGACATAGGAACGGAAGTAAGGCCATTCAGCCCATCGAGTCCATTCCGCCATTCAATCATGGCTGATGGGCATTTCAACTCCACTTACCCGCATTCTCCCCGTAGCCCTTAATTCCTTGTGACATCAAGAATTTATCAATTTCTGCCTTGAAGACATTTAGCGTCCCAGCCTCCAGTGCACTCTGCGGCAATGAATTCCACAGGCCCACCACTCTCTGGCTGAAGAAATGTCTCCGCATTTCTGTTCTGAATTTACCCCCTCTAATTCTAAGGCTGTGTCCACGGGTCCTCGTCTCCTCGCCTAACGGAAACAATTTCCTAGTGTCCACCCTCTCCAAGCCATGTACTACCTTGTAAGTTTCTATTAGATCTCCCATTAATCTTCTAAACTCCAATGAATACAATTCCAGGATCCTCAGCCGTTCCTCATATGTTAGACCTACCATTCCAGGGATCATCCATGTGAATCTCCGCTGGACACGCTCCACTGCCAGTATGTCCTTCCTGAGGTGTGGGGACCAAAACTGGACACAGTACTCCAAATGGAGCCTAACCAGAGCTTTATAAAGTCTCAGTAGCACAACAGTGCTTTTATATTCCAACCCCCTTGAGATAATTGACAACATTGCATTCGCCTTCTTAATTCCGGACTCAACCTGCATGTTTACCTTTAGAGAATCCTCAACTAGCACCCCCAGATCCCTCTGTACTTTGGCTTTACGAATTTTCTCACCGTTTAGAAAGTAATCCATGATTCTTTTTTTTTCCCCAAAGTGCAAGACCTTGCATTTGCTCACATTGAATTCCATCAGCCATATCCTGGACCACTCCTCCAAACTGTCTAGATCCTTCTGCAGCCTCCCCACTTCCTCAGTAATACCTGCCTGTCCACCTAACTTTGTATCATCGGCAAACCTCGCTACAATGCCCCCAGTCCCTTCATTCAGATCATTAATATATAATGTGAACAGCTGCGGCCCCAACACTGAACACTGCGGGACACCGCTTGTCACCGGCTGCCATTCCGAAAAAGAACCTTTTATCCCAACTCTCTGCCTCCTGTCAGACAGCCAATCCTCAATCCATACCAGTAGCTCACCTCAAACACC
>NC_057716.1:89240946-89250649 GCF_004010195.1 Chiloscyllium plagiosum
CCATAGATTTAATTTTGTTCTTAACTAACAAGGCAACCCCGCCCCCACTGCCCACCTCCCTGTCTTTTCGATAAGTTGAAAACCCTTGGATATTTAACTGCCAGTCCTGACCCCCCTGTAACCACGTCTCTGTGATGCCTACCACATCATAATCATTCACGATGATCTGTGCCATCAGTTCATCTGCTTTGTTACGAATGCTACGAGCATTAAGGTAAAGTGCCTTAATGTTAACTTTCTTATCATTAGAGAGATTGAATAGACTGGAGTTGTTTTCCTTAAAGCAGGGGAGACTGAGGAGAAACATGATTGAGATATATACACTTATGAAGGGTATAGACCAGGTAGTCAGGAAGGAAGTTATCCCCTTGGGAGAGGGATGAACAATCAAGGATAGAGTTGAAGGTAAAGGGCAGGACTTTAGTGAGGATGTGAGGAAAATATTTTCATCCAGTGGTGGGAATCTGTAACTCACTGTCTATAAGGGTGACAGAGACAAAAACGCTCACAACGTTTAAGAAATATTTAGATGCACACTTGCAGTGATAATACATACAAGGTTACAATTCAAGTGCTGGAAAACTAGCTTAGAATAGTTAGGTTCTTGTATTTAACCTCTGCAGACTCAATAAGACTAAAGAGCCTTTTTATGTGCAATAAACTTCTATGAATCTACGGCTTGCTACCTGTGTAATGTGGCACGCACATAGTCCTGCTTTATAACTTCATTGGTCTGACTCCTCATTTTTAGATATGCCTGATGCTGCTTTTGATATGCTCTCCTACACTTTCTGTTGAATCACTGGCTTGATCAAAATGGTACAGTGGAGAATATACCAGGCCATGAGGTGGCAGATTGTGTTGCATTATAAATCTGTTGCTGACACTCCACAGTACCTCATGGATACAGAGTTGCTAGATCTGTTTGAAGTCCATTTAGCAAAATAATAGTGCCAAATAACACGATGGAATGTATTGTCAATGTGAAGGCAGGACTGCACAGGAATTATGCAGTGGTCACTCTTACCAAAACTGACATGGTCACATACATCTGCAGCCAGTGGGTTGGCACTGGTGAGGTCAAGTATTTTTTCTCCCTCTTGTTAGTTCCTACATCACCTGCTGCAGACTCTGTCTAGTAGCAATGTCCTTTAGGACCCAACCAGCTCAATCAGTAGTGTAGTTGCAAAGCCACTATTGCTGGTGGACATTGAAATCCATTACCCAGAGTACATGCTTCGCCCTCAACACCCTTACTGCTTCCTCAAAGTACTGTTCAGAATGAAAGAATACTGATTCATCGGCCAAGGTGTGGGAGTATACACGGTAATCAGCAGGAAGCCATCAGACTTTATGAGATCTCAAGTCAACTTTGCGCACTCTCAAGACGACTTTTTCCTGACTGTATATCACTGCCAGCTCTGCTGAGTCTGTCCTGCCTACAAAACAGGACATACCCAGAGAAGGTGATTCTTGAACATTGTGCATCTGAGAAAGATGATTGATGAAGGCAAGGTGGTGGATGCTGTCTATATGGATTTTAGCAAGATCTTTGACAAGGTCCCTCATGGCACACTGATACAGAAGGTAGAGTCACATGGAATCCATGATGAGCTGTAAGATTCATACAAAAGTGGCTTGGTCATAGATTACAGAGTGTAGCAATGGAAGTATGTTTTCTGACTGGAGATGCATGACCAGTGGTGTTCCACAGGAATCAGTGTTGGGACTCTTGTTGTTTGTAACATATAGAATTGATTTGAAAGAGAATGTAGATGATCTGATATAAGTTTGCGAACAACATAATGAATTGGGGGAGTTACAGAGAGTAAGCAAGATTGGCAGAGGATAAAGTTGGACAGAGATAGGTTGGAGACTTGGGTGAAGAATTGGCAGATGGAATTTAATCCGGCCAAACGTGAGGTGATATATTTTGTCAGGTCTAATGCAGGAGGGAGGTATACAATAAATGGCAGAACACATAGAAGCATTAAAACACAGAGGGATGAAAGTGTATAGGTCTATAGATCCCTGAAAGTGGCAGCACAAGTGGATACGGTGGTCAAGAAGACATATGGTGCTTGCATTCATCAGTCAGGGTATAGAATATAAAAACTGGCAAATCACATTGCAGCTAAATAGAACTTCAGTTAAGTCACGTTTGGAATATTGCATGTATTCTGGTTGCCACACTACCAGAAGGATGTGGAGGCTTTGAAGAAGATACAGGGAAGATATACTAGGATATTGCCTGATTTGGTGTGTACTATATTAGCTGTGAGGTGAGATTGAGTAACTTGGTTTGGTTTCACTTATTTGTCAGAGGGTGAGGAGTTCACAAAATAGAAGTTCACAAAACTATGAAAGGCATAGTTGAAATAGATAGTCAGAATCTTTTTCCCAGGTGACATATGTTTAAACTAAAAGAGGGTAAGTTTAAAGGAAATGTGATAGAGAGGTTTTATTACACAGAGAGTAGTGAGTGCCTGAAATATGCTGTCAGAGCAGGTGGTAGAAGCAGATACAATAGCAATGTATAAGAGGCATCGGACAGATATATGAATAAACTGGGAATACAGACTGCATAGCGGCAAAAGGTTTTTCGTTCAGAAAGGCATCATGTGTCAGTGCAGGTTTGGTGGGCCAAAGGGCTTATTCCTGAGCTATACTGTTTTTTGTTCTTTGAAAGGTATGATTCTGAGTATGACTGTGTACGGTTATTGCTTGACTAGTTTGTGAGATAGCACAGCCGATCATGCAGCATCTGAGAAGCAGGAGATTGAGGGCGGTGTCAAGTTAGAAGGTTGGATCTGAGATAAGGTGGGAGGAGGGGAAAGGAGGAAACTGGTGAAATCCACATTGATCCCGTGTGGTTGGAGGGTCCCAAGGTGGAAGATGAGACATTCTTCCTCCAGGCGTTGGGTGGCTCGAGTTTGACAATGAAGAAGGCCCAGGACTTGCAATTCCCTAGCGGTGTGGGAGCGGGAGTTAAACTGTTCAGCCACAGGGCAGTGGGGTTCACACCTCATCATCAAACTATCCTCTCCCAGACCATCCACAACCTCATCACTTCAGGGGATCTCCCAACAGCCTCAACTCAGTCCAGGAACCCCATCAACCTCATCACTTCAGGGGATCTCCCACCAACAGCCTCAACTCAGTCCAGGAACCCCATACCACACAGTTCTACAACCTTACCATCCTGTAGCCAAACATTTTAACCCCCCCTCCCACTCCACCAAGGACATGTAAGTCCTGGGCCTCCTCCACCGCCAAACTCTAGCCACCCAACACTTGGAAGAGGAATGCCTCATCTTCCGCCTTGGAGCCCTCCAATCACATGGGATCAATGTGGATTTCACCAGTTTCCTCATTTCCCCTCCCCCCACCTTATCACAGATACAACCTTCTAACTTGGCACCATCCTCTTGAACTGTCCTGCCAGTCCATCTTCCTTCCTAACTATCCGTTCCACCCTCATCTCCAATCTATCACTTTCAGTCCCACCATCATCTACCTCTCGCTTTCCCAGCTACGTTACCATCAGCCACACCCCCTCTCATTTATCTTTCAGCCTTTTGGGCCACACCCTCATTCCAGATAAAGGGCCTATGCTCAAAACATTGACTCTCCTGCTCCTCGGATGCTACCTGGCCTGCTGTGCACCACACTCTTCGACTCTGATCTCCAGCATCTTTAGTCCTCACTTTCTCCTAGTTTGTGAGATAGCTTTCCTGATTTTCGCAGGAGCCTCTTGATATTAGTGAGAACTTTGCAGGGTAGACAGACTGCCAGTACTGATGTCAATGTCAAGTGACCCATTTGAAGGGCATTTATGAATCAACCACACTGGTGCACGTCACAGGACAGATCAGGTAAGGACAGCAGTCCCTTCTCTAAAAGGCCAGACAGGTTTTTAATGTCAATTGACAATGATTTTTAATGACTTTCAATTTCAGATTTTTATTAAACTCAAATTCCTCAATTTGCCAATTACTAGCCCAGCGACATTACCACTATGCTATCATTTCTCCTCTAAATATCCTTTATGTTTCTAACTGTTCTTAACTTCCCAAATTCTGCAGTTCCACAATGCTCTCTATGCTATTACCAATTCTATGCTTGTGTATTTAATAACGAGCAGGTTTTATTTAATCTCCAATGCTAACTTATTGCTTAATTGTTCAATTTAGAGTGCAAATAAATAACTGAAGACTCACAATTTATGTTCAGACTCCATGTGACATGAATGACTGAATTCATAGCATTCTCATCCCTCAGTCTGGAGGTTGCAGGTTTACGTCCCACTCCAGGAACTGAGCACAAAATATCAGGCTGACACTTCAGTGCAGTGCGAAGAGAGTGCTGCTTTGTCAAAAGTGCTGTCTTTCAAATATGATGTGAAACAAGGCCCCATTTTGCCTGTACATGTGGACATAACAGATCCTAAGGGATGCTTTGAAGATGAGCAGCTATTTCTGGTGTCTTAACCAGCATTTATCTTTCAACCAACATCAGATTATCTGGTCATTGTCATATTAATTGGAATGATGTCAGCCAGGTGGATCTCATAGAATATAAGTTGTCTGATAGCGGCTCTTAACCTGGTCCAATCAGGAAGCCCTAGCTGACAGACATTTAAGAAAGGTGGTAAGGAAAAGCCAGGGAACTATAGACCAGTAATCATGATTTGGAGATGCTGGTGTTAGACTGGGGTGTACAAAGTTACAACTATCATAACACCAGGTTATAGTCCAACAGGTTTAATCGGAAGCACTAGCTTTCAGAGTGCTGCTCCTTCATCAGGTGGTTGTATGTACTCCACAACCACCTGATACAGAAGCAGAGTGCTTCCAATGAAACCTGATGGACAATAACCTGGTGTTGAGGGAATTCTGAGAGGCAAGATTTACATGTAATTGGAAAACAAGGATGGATTAAGGCTAGTCAACATGGCTTTGTACATGGGAAATCATGTCTCACTAAGTTGATTGAGTTTTGTGAAGAAGTAAAAAAACAGAAGATGAAGGCAGAATGATGGACGTGATCTATATGGACTTCAATAAGGTGTTTGGCAAGATTCCTTGTGGTACACTGGTTAACAAGGTTAGATCTCATGGAATACAAGGAGAACTAACCATTTGGATACAGAACTGGCTCAAAGGTAGAAGACAGAGGGTGGTGATGGAGAGTTACTTTTCAGACTGGAGGCCTGTGATCTGTGATGTGCCATAAGGATTGGTGCTGGGTCCACTGTTTTTCGCCATTTATACAAATGATTTGGATGTGAACATAGGAAGTATGGTTAGTAAGTTTGCAGATGACACCAAAATTGGAGGTGTAGAGGTCAGTGAAGAAGTTTACCTCAGAGTACAACAGGATTTTGACCAGATGGGCCAATGGGCTGAGCAGTGGCAGATGGAGTTTAATTTAGATAAATGTGAGATACTGTATTTCGAAAAGGCAAATCAGGGCAAGCGTATACACTTAATGGTAAGGTCCTGGGGAGTGTTGCTCAACAAAGTGTACGGGTTCATAGTTCCTTAAAAGTGGAGTCGCAGATAGATAGGATAATAAAGAAGGTGTTTGGTATGCTTGCATTTATTGGTCAGTGCTTTGAGTATCAGAGTTAGGAGGTCATGTTGTGCCTGTACAGGACATTGGTTAGGCCACTTCCAGAATACTGCATGCAATTCTGGTCTCCCTGCTATAGGAAGGATGTTCTGAAACTTGAAAGGGTTCTGAAAATATTTACAAGGATAATGCCAGAGTTGGAGTGTTTGAGTTATAGGGAGAAGTTGAATAGGCTGGAGGGTTAATTTCTCTGGAGGGTCACAGCCTGTTCTGTGACCATACAGAGGTTTATAAAATCATGAGGTGCATGGATAGGATGAATAGACAAGATATTTTCCCAGGAATGGGGAAGTCAAAACCTGGAGGGCATAGGTTTAAGGTGAGAGGGGAAAGATTTAAAAGGGACATAAAAAGCAACTTTTTCAAACAGAGTGATACGTGTATGGAATGAGCTGCCAGAGGAAGTGGTAGAGGCTCGTACAATTATAACATTTAAAAGGTACCTGGATGGGTATATCAATAGAAAGGGCTTAGAGGTATATGGGTAAAATGCTGGCAAATAGGACTAGATTTATTTAGGATCACTGATCGGCATGGACCAGTTGGACTGAAGGGTCTGTGCCCACGCTGTACAGCTCTATGACTCTATATAGACTGTGTCAGGGGTTCTACTCACTCTAGGAGCTAGCACAGGGCTCGCTGAGTCAGTGTGTACGTGTAAATAAAAGGTGACTTGGTGATGAGATACTGGCCTTTAGATTAGATTACTAACAGTGTGGAAACAGGCCCTTCACCCCAATAAGTCCATACCGACCCGCCAAAGAGCAACCCACCCAGACCCATTCCCCTACATTTTTCCGCCACACCTAACACTACAGGCAATTTAGCATGGCCAATTCACCTAATCTGCACATTTTTGGACTGTGGGAGGAAACCAGAGCACCCGGAGGAAACCCACACAGACACGGGGAGAATGTGCAAACTCCACACAGACAGTTGCCTGAGGCGGGAATTGAACCCAGGTCTCTGGCGCTGTGAGGCAGCAGTGCTAACCACCGTGCCACCTTCATGGAGTTATTTTAATTTTTGCATTAGAATTTTTGAGAGTTTCCTATTTGGCAGTTGAATTTCCTAAATTATAGCAGTAATACACTTCAGGTGTGTTTGTTGGAATGTTCATGATCAGGGAAGATGGAAATGGAACTAGCACTGCTGCCTCACAGCACCAGAGATGCAGGTTCCATTCCCACCTCAGGCAATTGTCTGTGTGGAGTTTGCACATTCTCCCCTGTCTGTGTGGGTTTCCTCCGGGTGCTCTGGTTTCCTCCCACAGTCCAAAAATGTGCAGATTACATGAATTGGCCATGCTAAATTGCCCATAGTGTTAGCTGCATTAGTCAGGAGTAAATATAGGGAAATGGGTCAAGGTGGGTTACTCTTCGGAGGGTCAGTGTGGATTTGTTGGGCCGAAGGGACTGTTTCCACACTGTAGGGAATCTAATCTAAAAGTTTTTGTGTCTTTTCCATTAGCTACAGTATTACTTTTCTCTTCACTCTATTTGTTTCATTCCTTAGATTATTATAATAGTGATAAAAATTGACTAGTGTATTTTGACGTTTTGCATCTGATTTTAATACCTAGGACATTTTGGGAACTGAAATCATTTTAAAAAAGGATAATATAGAATTAAGACAACTGCAGTGGCCACCAAATCAGGGTGAGCAAACTCCATATGTAAGAATCATAGAGTCATAGAGGTGTACAGCATGGAAATAGACCCTTAGGTCCAACTCATCCATGCTGACCAGATATCCTAACCTAGTCTAGTCCCACTTCCCAGCACTTGGCCCATACTCTCTAAACTCGAGAGTGTGGTGCTGGAAAAGCACAGCAGGTCAGACAGCATCCAAGGAGCAGGAAAACCGATGCTTTGGGCAAAAGCCCTTCATCAGGAATGACGCTGGGAGCCTCGGGGGTGGAGAGACACACCCGGCGCCTGGAGGAAGAACGCCTCATCTTTCCCCTCGGGACTCTCCAACCGCATGGCATCAATGTGGATCTCAGCAGTTTCCTCATTTCCCCTCCCCCAAACGTATCCTAGTTCCAACCTCCCAGCTCAGCACTGTCCTTCACCTCTGCTACCTTCCCCCAGCCCCAGCCCCAGCCCCTCCCATTTATTTCTCCACTTCCACTCCCAAGGCCCACATTACTGATGAAGGACTCTGATCTCCAGCATCTGCAGTCTTCACTTTCACCATATCCTCTGAAACCTTCCTATTCATATACCCATCCAGATGTCTTTTAAATATTGTAATTGTACCAGCCTCCACCACCTCCTCTGGCAGTTCATTCCATATACGCACCACCCTCTATTTGAAAACGTTGCCCCTTAGGTCCTCTTAAACGTTTCCCCTCTCACCCTGAACCTATGCCCTCTAGAATGAGACCCAAAGTCATTGTTATAAAAAGGCATTGAAACGCAGAACTATATCTCCTCGTCAGTTCATACCTTTGTGGAAATTTCGCAAACTGGGATGAAAGTTGCATGCAGGTTTTCCAGCTTGAAAAAACAGTGAATCCAAACACAGAAATACACAAGTGAATTGCATTTTGGGCAAGAGTCTTTGGACAATGGAAAAGGGTGCTGTTTTTTGAGAGGCTGAAAGAAATGCAGTGAGAGACAGAGATTCCCATTAATGCTGTTATCAATCCACTTTCCTTTCCCCAGTCCCAGATATCAAAATCACACAGTGCAAGTTGAAATTTCCCAGTCCATTTTTACCACAAATAAGAACATCCAATCACCAAGAACCCAAGATCATCTCCAAATTTTGCCACTGCTGAAGATGCAATGAAACCACTATGGTCTCTGATCAAAATCTATCATCTAACTTACTTTTTAAAAAAGTGCCTATTCTCACTCCTTTTTACCTGGTCAAAACAAGGTTCCCCCACATTAACCTTACAAGCACACTTCCAGACCTTTCTGGTGAAGCCCCACTGTTTCTAAATTGAATTTTCCAAGCTCAAAATCAATTTGAAATTTGCACGTATAAACATGGTAACATGTTTAAGGATCTCTACTCTCAGATTCACAATGTAAGTAATTTTATTAAAAGGGCAGTTGCTATTTCTGATACAGCACCCAACAATACTTCAATCAAGTGGATAACCATTCTGTATGTTTAGCATTTCTCTTTAGAAGCTACAAAATGACCAGATGGCCATAACTAATAATGAGCATCAATGGAAAACTGACAGGAAGGCATGAATTGAATAAGGAAAGCATGTGATAAAGAATATGCAATAAATCCTAACCACTCATGGAGTCATAGAAATTACAGCACGGAAACAGACCCTTCAGTCCAATCCATCCATGCCAACCAACATATTAGATAGGATTAGTCCCATTTGCCAGCATTTGGCTCAAATTCATCTAACTGTTCCTATTCATATGTCCATCCAGATGTCTTTTAAATGTTGTATTTGTACCAGCCTCCACTTCTCTGGCAGTTCATTCCACACAAGCACCATCCTCTGTACAACTGACAAAGTTGCCCATTAGGTCCCTTTTAAATCTTTCCTCTCTCACATTAAACCTATGCCCTCTAGTTTTTGATTTCTCCACCCTGGGGAAAAGGTCTTGTCTATTTATCCTATCACCTCATGATTTTGTAAACCTCTGTAAGGTCACCCCACAGCCTCTGAAACTCCAAGGAAAATAGCCCCAGCCTCTCCCTATAGCTCAAACCCTCCAAACCTGAAAACATACTTATAAATCCTTTCTGAACCCTTTCAAGTTTCACAACATCCTTCCCATGGCAGCGAAACCAGAATTGCTTGCATTTTCCAGTAGTGGCCCAACTAACGTCCTGTTGGATGCGAGCATAAGAGGTACAGTTAGTAAGTTTGCAGATGGCACCAAAATTGGAGGTGTAGTGAACAGCAAAGAGGATTACCTCAGATTACAACAGGATCTGGACCAGATGGGCCAATGGGCTGAGAAGTGGCAGATGGAGTTTAATTCAGATAAATACGAGGTGTTGCATTTTGGGAAAGCAAATCTTAGCAAGACTTATACACTTAATGGTAAGGTCCTAGGGAGTGTTGCTGAACAAAGAGACCTTG
>NC_057716.1:89250732-89261962 GCF_004010195.1 Chiloscyllium plagiosum
CATGGATAGGGTAAATAGGCAAAGTCTTTTCCCTGGGGTCGGGGAGTCCAGAACTAGAGGCATAGGTTTAGGGTGAGAGGGGAAAGATATAAAAGAGATCTAAGGGGCAACTTTTTCTCGCAGAAGATGGTCCGTGTATGGAATGAGCTGCCAGAGGATGTGGTGGAGGCTGGTATAATTGCAACATTTAAGAGGCATTTGGATGGGTATATGAATAGGAAGGGTTTGGAGGGATATGGGCCGGGTGCTGGCAGGTGGGACTAGATTGGGTTGGGATATCTGGTCGGCATGGACGGGTAGGACTGAAGGATCTGGTTCCATGCTGTGCATCTCTATGACTCTATGACTATAAATAAACCTCCCAACTCCGATACTCAGTGCACTGACCAATAAGGGCAAGCATCCCAAATGCTTTCTTCCTTATCCTATCTACCTGCGACTCAACTTTCAAGGAAATATGAACCTGCACTACAAGATCTTGTTGTTCAGCAACACACCCCAGGACCTTACCATTAAGTGTATAAGACCTGCTCCGATTTGCCATTCTGAAATAAAGCACCTCATATTCATCTAAATAAAACTCCATCAGACACTCCTCAGCTCATCGGCCATCTGATCAAGATCCTGTACTCTGAGGTAACCTTCTCCGCTGTCCACTACACCTCAATTTTGGTGTCATCTGCAAACTTACTAAGCATACCTCCTATGTTCACATCCAAATCATTCATGTAAATGATGAAAATCAGTGAACCCAGCACCGATCCTTGTGGCATGTAACTGGTCACAGGCTTCTAATCTGATAAGGAACCTTCTACCACCCCTCTCTGTCTTCTACCTTCAAGCCAACTGCCTAGTTCTGCCTGTATTCCATGTGATCTAACCTTGCTAACCAGCCTACCACAAGGAACCTTGTCACTCCCATCTACATCGTTGGCATGCTTGCCTTTTCCAGAACACTTTTTAAGCTATAGAGATCATATACAAAATGAAATTTATAGAATCACTGAATTTTACAGTACAAAAGAAGGCCACTTGACCCATCATGTCTACACCAGTTCCTCAAGAGCTACCAGCTAGTCCCATTCTCCAGCCCTACATCCCTTGCCCTCTAAATTCATCACTTTCAAATATATATCCAGCTCTCTCCCAGGCAGTGCATTCCAAATCCTAACATCTCTCCGAGTAAAGAAGGTTCTCCTCATCTCACACCTTGCTCTCTCACTGACAGTCTTGAAATTGTGACAGCCCTAGTTACTGACATACCAATGAGTGGAAACAGGATATCCTCCTTTACCCTGTCAAAATTGTTCATAATCTTGAACTCCTCAATGAAGTCACCTCTTAAGCTTCTCTGCTCAGAAGAATAAGCCCAATTTCTCGAAGCTTTCCTTGTACCTAAAATCCCTCATTCCTGGTATCATTCTAGTAAATCTCCCTTAAACATTCTCCAGGGCCTTCCTTAAATAAGGTGTCCAAAACTGAACACAAAACTCCAAAAATGGTCTGATCAATGATGTGTAAAGGTGTAGCACCACCTACACTCCATGCCTCTATTTATAAACTGAAGGATCCTATAAGCCTTCTTTTGAACTGTTTCAACTTGCTTGGCCAAGATTCGGAGAATCGTGCATGTGAACCACAAGGTCCCTCTGCCACTGAACTCCTCGCAAAGTTGTACCATTAAGCCTGTATTGTCTCTCTTTGTTTCTTCCACCAAAATGCATTACCTCACATTTCATTGCATTGAAATTCATCTGCCAGATCATTTGGCCAACTTAACAAAGTTGCCCTGAGATTGATCAGTATCATCCTCATAATTCAATACTCTCCTCAGCATAGTATAATTTGCAAATTTAGAGATTTTGCCCTCAACACCCATCTCCGAATTGTGTATGCCAATCCAAAAAGACAATGGTCCCAACAACAATCCCTGAGGAGCAACACTTTCAACTCGTTTCCAATCCAAGAAATGTCCATCTATACCTGCCCCCTCAAACATTTCTAATTTGCTAACCAACCTGCTTTGTGGAACCATACTGAAGGCTTTCCAGAATTCCAAATATTCAATATCCACATCACTACCCTCATGCATTGCTCGTATCTTCATAAATACAGTTCAAAAAATATATACATAGATATAACAGTTTGCTTCAGTTTGTAATATTGCAATCACTGAGTTGGGAGATTGCAGGTTCAAAGTATCAAAGTGATTGGATACAGAGCAGGGAATTGCTGCAATTGCTGTGAATACAGATTTATTCCAATCAAGTTATAGCATTGGTGACCAAGGTGACTTCATCAGACCAAGTCCCTAATGTGTAATTCAGATAGATACCCAGATAGTGTTGTCTTGCCAGAGCTTCAATCTTTTGAATGTATTGTGAAACTAAAGCCCTCAGATAGATATAAAAGATCTAATGCTGCTACTCAAAAAGAACCACCAAACCCTCCAATGCCATTTCTAATAGTAGATTTGGAGGTAGTGAGCACTTTGGTGATAGTGACCACAGTTCGGTTATGTTTACTTCAGCGATGAAAACGGACAGGTATATAACACAGGGTAAGAGTTATAGCTGGGGGAAAGGCAATTATTATCGACGAGGCAAGATTTAGGATGCATAGGATGGGGAAGGAAACTGCAGGAGATGGACACAATTGAAATGTGGAGGTAATTCAAGGAACAGCTACAGTGTGTTCTTGACAAGTATGTACCTGTCTGACATTGAAGAAGTTGTCAAGCGAGGGAGCCGTTGTTTACTAAATAAGTTTAATCTCTTGTCAAGAGAAAGAAGAAGGCTCATGTTAGGATGAGCTGTGAAGGCTCAATTAGGGCTATTGAGAATTACACGTTAGCCAGGAAATACCTAAAGAGAGAGTTAAGAAGAGCCAGGAGGGGACATTGGAGGTCGTTGGCAGCTCAGATCACGGAAAACCCTAAAGCTTTCTATTGGTATATCAGGAATAAAAGAATAATGAGACAAAGATTAGGGCCAATCAAGGATAGTAGTGGGAAGTTGTGCATGGAGTCCGAGGAGATAGGGGAAATGCTAAATAAATAGTTTTCGTTAGTATTAACACTGGAAAAAGATAATGTTGTCGAGGAGAACACTGAGATACAGACTACTAGACTAAATGGGATTGAGGTTCATAAGGAGGAGGTGTTAGCAATTCTGAAAAGTGTGAAAATAGATAAGTCCCCTGGGAGGGATGGGATTTATCCTAGGATTCTCTGGAAAGCCAGAGAGGAGATTGTACAGCCTTTGACTTTGATCTTTATGTCGTCACTGTCTACAGAAATAGTGCCAGAAGACTGGAGGATAGCAAATGTTGTCCCTTGTTCAAGAAGGGGAGTAGAGACATCCCTGGTAATTATAGACCAATGAGCCTTACTTCAGTTGTGGGTAAAGTGTTTGAAAAGGTTATAAGAGATAGGATTTATAATCATCTTGATAGGAATAAGTTGATTAGGGATAGTCAACAAGGTTTTGTGAAGGGTAGGTCATGCCTCACAAACCTTATTGAGTTCTTTGAGATGGTGACCAAAGAGGTGGATTAGGGTAAAGTGGTTGATGTTTATAGGGATTTCAGTAAGGCGCTTGATAAGGTTCCCCACGGTAGGCTATTGCACAAAATACAGAGGCATGGATTGAGGGTGATTTAACAGTTTGGATCAGAAATTGGCTAGTTCAAAGAAACAAAGGGTGGTCTTTGATGGCAAATGTTCATCCTGGAGTTCAGTTACTAGTGGTGTATGGCAAGGAACTGTTCAGAGACCACTGCTGTTTGTCATTGTTATAAATGACCTGGATGGGGGAGTAGAAGTCTAGGATAATAAATTTGCAGATGACATTAAGGTCGGTGGAGTTGTGGACAGTGCGGAAGGATGTTGTAGGTTACAGAGGGATATAGATAAGCTGCAGAACTGGGCTGAGATGTGGCAAATGGAGTTTAATGTGGAAAGGTGTGAGGTGATTCACTTTGGAAGAAGGAACATGAATAAAGAGTACTGGGCTAATGGAAAGATTCTTGGTAGTGTAGAAGAGCAGAGGAATCTGTGTCCATGTACACAGATCCCTGCAAGTTGCCATCTAGGTCAATCGGGTTGTTAAGAAGGCATAATGTGTATTACCTTTTATTGGTAGGGATTGAGTTTCAGAGCCACGAGGTCATGCTGCAGCTATACAAAACTTTGGTGTGGCCACACTTGGAGTATTGCATACAGTTCTGGTCATCGCATAATAGGAAGATTGTGGAAGCTTTGGAAAAGGCTCAGAAGAGATTTACTAAAGTCGGTAGAGTAGTGGTCAGTGTGGAAGAATGTTGCAGGTTGCAGTGGGACTTGAATAAACTGCCGAATTGGGCTGAGAGGTGGCAAATGGAGTTCAATGCAGATAAATGTGAGGTGATTCACTCTGGGAAGAATAACAGGAAGGCAGAATACTGGGTCAATGGAAAGATTCTTGGTAATGTGGATGTGCAGAGAGATCTTGAAGTCCATGTACATTGATCCCTGAAAGTTGCTATCCAGGCAACATGTTAAGAAGGCATATGGTGTGTTAGGTTTTATTGGTAGAGGGATTGAGTAATGTCATACTGCAACTATACAAAACACTAGTGTGGCCGCACTTGGAATGGTGTGTGCAGTTCTGGTCACCCCATAACAGGATAGATGTGGAAGCATTGGAAAAGGTGCAGAGGAGATTTACACCCAGGATGTTGCCTGGTCTGGAGGGAAGGTCTTATAAGGAAAGGCTGAGAGACTTGGGTCTGTTCTCATTGGCAAGAAGAGGCTAAGGGGACATTTGATAGAGACATACAAGATGATCAGAGGATTAGATAGAGTAGATAGTGAAAGTCTTTTGCCTCGGATGATGACGTCAGCTTTACTCAGAGAGTGGTAAGGGCATGGAATGCCCTACCTGCCAATGTAGTTAACTCAGCCACATTAGGGACATTTAAACAATCCTTGCATAAGCACATGGATGATGATGGGATAGTATAGGAGGATGGGCTTTGATTAGTTCACATCAGGAATTCCTGATGAAAGGCTTTTGTCCGAAACGTCAATTTTCCTGCTCCTCTGATGCTGCCTGACCTGCTGTGCTTTTCCAGCACCACTCTAATCTAGACTCTGGTTTCCAGCATCTGCAGTCCTCACTTTTGCCTTAGATAAGTTTACAAGTCAGTGCAATGTTGAGGACCGAAGGGCCTGTTCTGCGCAGTATTGTTCTATGTGCTAATGTTGCTTTCTAAGCCAAAACTGTGCAAACTGGCTGCTGCATCTCATCTATACAACAGTTTACCCGAGAGTTCTGTGGCATTACTAATGATGTCTGGGCAGCTCAGTCAGCACAGCATGAGACTCTTCAGGGTGACATGGTGGCTCAGTGATTAGCACTACTGCCTCATAATACCAGGGACTTGGGTTCAATTCCAGTCTCAGGCAACTGTCTGTGTGGAGTTTGCACAATTTCCCCATGTCTGCGTAGGTTCCCTCCGGGTGCTCCAGTTTCCTCCCACAGTCCAAAGATGTGCAGGTTTGGTGAATTGGCCATGCTAAATTGCCCATAGTGTTCAGGGATGTAGGGTCAGTGGATTAGTCAGGGAAAATGTAGAGTAATAGGATAGGGGAATGGGTCTGGGTCTGGGTGGTATGCTCTTTGTAGGGTCAGCATGGACTTGTTGGGCCAAATGGCCTGTTTCCACATTGTAGGGAATCTACGATTTTTCTATAATGATTCTGTGATAAGGTGCTATATAAATACATGTTCATCAAAAAGCAATTTCAAATAAACAATATGGTTAAAGATTTTGGGAAAGCAAATCTTAGCAAGACTTATACACTTAATGGTAAGGTCCTTGGGAGTGTTGCTGAACAAAGAGACCTTGGAGTGCAGGTTCATAGCTCCTTGAAAGTGAAGTCGCAGGTAGATAGGATAGTGAAGAGGCATTTGGTATGCTTTCTTTTATTGGTCAGAGTATTGAGTACAGGATTGGGAGGTCATGTTGCAGCTGTACAGGACATTTGTTAGGCCACTGTTGGAATATTGCATGCAATTCTGGTCTCCTTCCTATCGGAAAGATGTTGTGAAACTTGAAAGTGTTCAGAAAAGATTTACAAGGATGTTGCCAGGGTTGGAGGATTTGCACTATAGGCAGAGGCTGAACAGTCTGGGGTTGTTTTCCATGAAACATTGGAGGCTGAGGGGTGACCTTATAGAGATTTACAAGATTATGAGGGGCATGGATAGGGTAAATAGGCAAAGTCTTTTCCCTGGGGTTGAGGAGTCCAGAACTAGAGGGCATAGGTTTAGGGTGAGAGGGAAAAGATATAAAAGAGAGATAAGGGGTAACTTTTTCTGGAATGAGCTGCCAGAGGAAGTGGTACAGGCTGGTACAATTGCAACATTTAAGAGGCATTTGGATGGGTATATGAATAGGAAGGGTTTGGAGGGATATGGGCCGGGTGCTGGCAGGTGGGACTAGATTGGGTTGGGATATCTGGTCGGCATGGATGGGTTGGACCGAAGGGTCTATTTCCATGCTGTACACCTCTATGACACTATGACTCTATTTGCATTTGTGCACAATACAGCAAAAGTGTAAACATACATATGAAGAATGCTTCTGTGATTTTTTTTGTGTTCAGATTTGTAGTGCATTTCTAATATTGTAGATTGTAATCCACTTTATTTTAGCCAACCATTCAGTTTAAGGACAATTAGGGATGAATAATAAATACCGGTAATGACACCCACATCCCATGAATAAATAAAAATATTCATTTTCATGAATGTCACTGATGTGTCATTTTAGCAATCTGCCCGGCAGCATGGAATCACAAGGGAGATAATACCCTAAACTCTAGACATGTCACAGATTAGTGAGACAAGTACATTGCACAGATTCCAGTATCCGCAGTAATTTGCTTTCTTACATTGTACAGATTCTTGATTTGAACACGGAGCAGCAGCAACATTCTTAATCTGGAACATTACAGTTATCAGATCAGAGAAGCTCATTACAGAGCATTCCTTTTGGGTATAACATTTTTTTCCAGCAATACTCATTTTGAATAGAATCCACGCTCCTGAATATCACCCACTTTTCCACCTTTTGCTTTTAGTAATGAGATTGAGCAAATCAAGGGGAATCTGAAACAAATATCACCACAGCTCCTATGCTACCCACAAACATCTGCTATCCCCTGACCTATAATGCTTGAGTTACTGTAAAGTCCTAGAGATATACAGCATGAAAACAGACCCTTTGCTCCAATTTATCCATGCCAACCAGATATCCTAAATTAATCTAGTCCTATTTGCCAGCATTTGGCCTGTATCCCTCTAAACCTTTCCTATTCAGAGCCATCCTTTTAGATGTTGTATTTGTGTCAGCCACCACTTATTTCCTCTGGCAGCTCATGGAGAGTCCAAAATTAACTTTATCAAACAATAAAGTCACATCTCTAAATCCGAAATCCTCCTGCAAGGTTGTAATCATTATGCTATTAGTGATGACACTAATGGATTATGCTAATTAGACCCAATTTATATTATAATAGCTTTTTCAGATTTAAATAAAAAGACTGTGATGGAAGAAATAGAATGTGCTGGAAACGTCCATATATCTCCTGATCAAAAAATAAAATTATGCCATATTTAAATTGTCTTCAGGGCTAAATAGGTTATCAAGTCCCAGTCACAAAGGTGCAATGTCACGAAGCTGCTTCTTTTGATGAATGAATCAGAAGTTCAGGAATCGCTATCATGAGCATTTAACGAGTATTTTCTGCTGTGTATTGCCCGCAAAGTGTGAGGAGAGGAGGCTTCATGCTTTTGCTCAGGAAACACAGTGGGACCTCTGCTCCAGAAGATCAGGGTTCAAGTCCAACCTCCCCAGGAGGTTAGGTCCGAACAGAGTGATTGGAAAATATCTCTGATGCCCTACCTGTCGGAGAATGAAACTGGTGGAAGTTGTTTCGGACGATGTGCTTCCGTCGGAACGTTTTAACCTGCTCCTCCTTCTGTTCACCCGGGTCAACTTTCCGAACATGGGAGGAGGGGGGAGAGAGAGGGAGAGGTCAATGAATTGCTACTCGATTAAACTGTGAAATCTTACAACATTAAAACAGTGGGCTGTAGCAACTCGAATAACGCATTAGAAGGAATGATTCGTCCTTTTCTTCCTCAGGAATCAACCTGACAAAGTTAAAATGGTTTTTTCTTTACACTGAGGGAAAACCTCAGAAAAAGAGAAATTGCATTCCTTACCTGAGCGAAATGCAATAGTTAAAAGTAGCACTTTTGTGAATATTTCAACATGAGTTCGAGCTCTCTGTTTACACAATGCAAAATAAATCACAAACTGGTGTTCAGGAGAAAGGAGCATTTTAACTCAACACCTCCACAAATAATTTCAGAAACAAAAGCAGGAATTGCTGGAAAAGCTCAGCAGGTCCGGCGGCATCTGTGGAGAGAAATCAAGAGTTAACGTTTCGGGACCCTTCCTCGGGAACGAACAATTTCAGGCATCCCTTTACCTGAAAGATGGGCGGCTGTAGCCCGTCGCCTGGAATTTCTTTGGTAAATAAAGGTCCAACTCCGGACATCTTCAAATAGATCATGAGCTCGGGGCACGGCTGCTTGCTGTTTGAGCTGGGATGAGGAAAAGCCAGTCCATTGAAACCGCTGTGGCTCCCAGCCCCTGGTGACTCTCAGTAGCTGCTGGACCTGGCCATTGGGACGTGCTGTCTGGCTTGATGGGAGAGGGGAGGTGGGAGGATTTACTGAATCCACTGTCTGATGCCTGCAACCCACCCCCCCAGGGCACTCACTCAGTCCCGGCCACGGCCTGAACTGTGCCCCCTTCCCCCAGCCCCTGCTGCCAGTCAGGAAGGTTACAGGAGGAAACCAGGGCGAGAAATGTACCCGCCTGGGGGGGAGCGGGGGGAGGAGGAACGGGGTGGGCGTCAGAAACGCAGCGAGGAAAATCAGAAACCAGGCTGGGACAAATGACCTTCTGCCAGTGGCCTCTCTCTCTCTCTCTCCGCGGAGATGTGTCTGGTGTCTCAATGCAGTTTGCACAATCAGGGCGGTTCACCTTCAGGGAGCTGGAGGGGAAATTATAGCTCTTTTTTCCCCCCTTCTTGAACGAAAGACGTCCCAATCTGACGGCTGCAGCAAACGCACCGGGTTTTTAAAAATAAAAGTCGCGATCATTTGGATCGCCAAGAGGGATTATGATTGACAGAGCATAGTGTTTGCAATTGTTGCCACGACTCTTTATATCGAGAGGAGCAGCTTGAATAATCTCAGTGCCTCGACAATGCTGAGGTGCACACTGTTCACCCCCTGAACTATTCTTGGCATGGATTTCAAATCCGCTCCCTACCCCACTGGGGAAGGGTCACTCAACCTGTAACCTGTACTCTGACTTCTCTCCACAGACGCTGTCAGACCTGCTAAGCTTTCACAGCAATGTCTGTTTTTGTTTTTTTAAGAAAACTACTTTATTCAACTTCAGAACAATGACACCAGTTGATCTCTCCAGGGGATGGTATCTGCATACACAACCTGCATAACAGAAAAGGCTGAACATCTCAAGCATATTTTCTGGGGGGGGGTTTTCGAACCCCAGTATGGGCGCTTTAAAACAAAATAGGAGCAGGATAAAACCACAAGGGCCAGGCCAATATCCACCTTTTTTTTTACCCGTTCTTTCCTGTATTGATGTGGTTGTCACTGGCAAGGCCACCATTTATTTCCCATCCCTAACTGACCTCGAACTGAGGAGCTTGCTTGCTAGGTCATTTCCCAGGGTGGTTAAGAGTCAACACCTTGTTGTGGGCCTGGAGTCACATGTACACCAGATTTTTTCCCCATTTTCATTCTCAGCACATGGGCATCACTGACTAGACCATCATTTATCCTCATCCCTAATTGCCCACAGGATAGTTAAAAGCCAAATACATTGCTGTGGGTCCAGACTCACAGGTAGTCCAGACCAGGTATAGGCCGTTTCCTTCCCTCAAGAACATGAGTGAATCAAATGTCTTTTTATCCCCAATCATCATGAGATCCTTAATTCCAGACTTTTATACATTTAATTTATCTAACCCAGCAGGATTTAAAAGCCAATCTCTGGGACATTACCTGGGACACTGGATTGATAGTCTAACAATACCACTAGACCATCACCTCCCAGATCAGGTAAAGTGGTAATATTTTCCTTCTTTATATGATCATCACTGGCCTTTGCTTTCAATTCAACTTTACCCACCCATTTCCACATCGCTGAGAGGTCTGCCTTAATAATATTGGTGCCTCCACAACCCTCTGATGTTGTGAATTCAACAGATTCAGAGGCCGCTGAGTGAAAATATTTCATCTTAAACAATTGGTCCCTTGCGTTTAGGCTGTGCTCTCCTGTTCTGTATTGCTCAGTAAGGAAAAAACAAGCTGTCAGTGTCAGCCAATCCCACTTATCGTCTTAAAGATTTCATTGCGTTCACCTCCTTATAAACACCTGAAAGCATGGACACAGTTTAGAGGCATAGAAATGTACAGCACAAAAGCAGACCCTTCGGTCTAATTCATCCATGCTGACTAGTTATCTTAAAATAGTCTAGTCCCATTTACTACATTTGCCCCATAATCTTCTAAACACTTCCTACTCATAGATTGAAAGGGATAGGTATATACCACTGGGCAAGAGTTACAGCTGGGGGAAAGGCAATTACAATGCAATTAGGCAAGATTTAGGAAGCATAGGATGGGGAAGGAAACTGCAGGGGATGGGCACATTAGAAATGTGGAGCTTATTCAAGGAAAAGTACCTGAGTGTCCTAGATAAGTATGGACCTGTCAGGCAGGGAGGAAGCTGTAGAGTGCAGGAGCCGTGGTTTACAAAGGAAGTGGAATCTCTGGTCAAGAGAAAGAAGAAGGCTTATGTTAGGATGATTTGGAGATGCTGGTGTTGGACTGGGGTGTACAAAGTTAAAAATCACACAACACCAGGTTATAGTCCAACAGGTTTAATTGGAAGCACACGCGCTTTCGGAGCGACGCTCCTTCATCAGGTAATAGTGGAGGGCTCCACTATCACCTGATGAAGGAGCATCGTTCCGAAAGCTGAGGTGTGAAGGCTCAGTTACGGCACTTGAGGGTTACAAGGTAGCCAGGAAAGACCTAAACAGAGAGCTCAGAAGAGCCAGGAGGAGACATGAGAA
>NC_057716.1:89262994-89265177 GCF_004010195.1 Chiloscyllium plagiosum
ATAGCTTTAAATTGAGGGGTGATAGATATAAGACAGAGGTAGTTTCTTTACTCAGAGAGTAGTAAGGGTATGGAATGCTTCGCCTGCAGCGGTAGTAGATTCACCAACTTTAAGTACATTTAAGTCGTCATTGGATAAGCATATGGACATACATGGAATAGTGTAGGTTAGATGGGCTTCAGATTGGTATGGCAGGTCGGCGCAACATCGAGGGCCGAAGGGCCTGTACTATGCTGTAATGTTCTATGTTCTATGTTCTAAGTTCATGGACCCATCTAAATACCTTTTAAATGGTGTAATTGTACCAGCCTCCACCTCTTCCTCTGGCAGTTCATTCCATACACACACCACCCTCTCTGATAAAAAAGTTGCCCTTTTGGTCCCTTTTATATCTTTCCCCTCTCATTAAACCTATGCCCTCTAGTTTTGGACTCCCCTACCCTGGGAAAAAGGCATTGGCTATTCACCCAATGCATATGGAGTGCCACAAGGATCAGTGCAGGGACAACTATTTTTTGTCATTTACATGAATGATTTGGATGTGAACATAGGAAGTATAATTAGTAAGTTTGCAGATCATACCAAAGTTGGAGGTGTAGTGGACAGTGAATGAGGTTACCTCAGAGTACAACAGGATCTTGATCATGTGGGCCAATTAGCTGAGGAGTGGCAGATGGAGTTTACTTTAGATAAATGCAAGGTGCTGCATTTTGGAAAGGCAGGATTTATACACTTATTAGTAAGGTCCTGGAGAGTATTGCTGAACAAAGAGACCTTGGAGTCAGACTCATAGTTCCTTGAAAGTGGAATAGCAGTTAGATAGGATAGTGAAGAAGATGTTTGGTATGCTTTCCTTTATTGGTCAGAGCACTGGATATAGGAGGTGGAAGGTCATATTGCATCTATACAGGTTAGGCCAGTTTTGGAGTATTATGTGAAATCTGGCCTCCCGTCAATCAGAAGAATGTTGTGAAATTTGAAAGGGTTCAGAAAAGATTTATGAGGATGTTGCCTGGTTTGAAAGATTTGAATAAGAGGGAGAGGTTGACAAGGTTGTTTTCCCTGGAGAGTCAGAGGCTGAGGGGTGACCTTATAGAAGTTGTTGTGGTTCTGTTCGCCAAGCTGGGAATTTGTGTTGCAGACGTTTCGTCCCCTGTCTAGGTGACATCCTCAGTGCTTGGGAGCCTGCAGTGAAGCGCTTCTGTGATCTTTCCTCCAGCATTTGTAGTGGTTTGAATCTGCCGCTTCCGGTTGTCAGTTCCAGCTGTCCATTGCAGTGGCCGGTATATTGGGTACAGGTCAATGTGCTTATTGATTGAATCTGTGGATGAGTGCCATGCCTCTAGGAATTCCCTGGCTGTTCTCTGTTTGGCTTGTCCTATAATAGTAGTGTTGTCCCAGTTTATAAGAACATGATCATACTACCAGCAGACAAAGGCAGAATGACGGTCATCCTGGACAAAGCAGACTACATCCAAAAAGCACAACAATTACTTGCAGATACCAACACCTACCAAAAGAGGGAGTTTGACCCCACCCCACAGCTCACCAATAGGATAAACAACACACTGAGGAACCTACAAAAAAACGGACAGATAACCAGGTTTGACCTACAAAGAATGAAACCTGAAAGCAACAACGCTCCCAGATTCTATGGGCTACCTAAAGTGCAGAAACCAGACATCCCACTCAGACCCATAGTATCACTACCAGGGGCATCATCACACAAACTGGCTAAAGAACTACAGCAGAAACCGAAACACCTGATCAGCAGATCCAGACACTCTATACATCAACACAGGAATTCTTGGATATCTTCAGAAATATACACATAGACAAGGAAGAAACCATGGTCTCATTCGATGTAATGGCACTGTTCACCTCTATCGACAAAACCCTCGCCAGAGAAACAATAGCCAACCTGCTGGACATACAGAACAGACAACAGGACGTTGAACCTATCAACAAAGGCGGCATACTCAAACTACTAGACCTGTGCCTCACAACACACTTCACATTCAACAACCAAATATATGAACAAATCAACGGCACACCCATGGGCTCACCCATCTCTGGACTCATAGCAGAAGCGGTAATGCAAAGGTTAGAACAAACAGTCTTACCGCAAATTCAACCCAAACTCTGGGTCAGATATGTGGATGACACCTTTGTAATCATTAAAA
>NC_057716.1:89265781-89273291 GCF_004010195.1 Chiloscyllium plagiosum
CTATACAATGTATTCGCCAAAAACGGATACCCGCGCAATTTCATTAACAGATGCCTAAGGGAAAGACAACGGAACGAGGACATGCCACAACCCAAAGGACTAGCCACACTACCATACATCAAGAGCATTTCCGAACTGACAGCCAGACTACTGCGACCACTAGGACTCATAACAGCACACAGACCAACAGCCACTCTCAGACAACAACTCACCAGGTCGAAGGACCCAATACCCAGCATGAGCAAAACCAATGTAGTGTACAAAATTCCATGCAAGGACTGCACAAAACACTACATAGGACAAACAGGAAGACAGCTAACGATCCGCATCCATGAACACCAATTAGCCACGAAATGACACGACCAGCTATCCTTAGTAGCCACACACGCAGATGATAAGCAACATTAATTCGACTGGGACAACATTACTATTATAGGACAAGCCAAACAGAGAACAGCCAGGGAATTCCTAGAGGCATGGCACTCATCCACAGATTCAATCAATAAGCACATCGACCTGGACCCAATATACCGGCCACTGCAACGGACAGCTGGAACTGACAACCAGAAGTGGCAGATTCAAACCACTACAAATGCTGGAGGAAAGATCACAGAAGCTTTTCACAGGAGGCTCCCAAGCACTGAGGATGTCACCTAGACAGGGGACGAAACATCTGCAACACAAATTCCCAGCTCGGCTAACAGAACCACAACAACGAGCAACCGAACAAATCTTTTCACAAACTTTGAACCTTATAGAAGTTTATAAAATCATGAAGGGCATGGATAGGGTAAATAGACAATGTCTTTTCCCTGGGGTGGGGGAGTCCAGAATGAGAGGGCATAAGTTTAGGGTGAGAGGGGAAAGATATAAAAGAGACCTAAGGGGCAACATTTTCCTGCAGAGGGTGGTGTGTGTATGGGATACGCTGCCAGAGGAAGTGGTAGTGGGGGTACAATTGCAACATTTAAAAGGCAACTGGATGGGTATAGGAATAGGACGGGTTTGGAGCTGGGTGCTGGCAAGTGGGACTAGACAGCGTTGGACCGAAGGGTCTGTTTCCATGCTGTACATCTCTATGACTCTATCCCTCATGATTTTATAGAACATAGAACATAGAACAGTACGGCACAGAACAGGCCCTTCAGCCCACGATTATAAACCCATATAATGTCACCCTTCATCTTCAGATCCTCCTGAGAAAGTAACCTCAGCCAATGCAGCCTCTCCTTATGGCTCAAACCTTCTAACTCTAACAACATCTTTGTAAATCTTTTCTGCACCCCTTCAAGTTTAATAACACATTTCTTAAAGCAGGGAGAGAAGAATTGAAGATGGTATTCCAAAACTTCTTCAGCCTATAGAAATGGCCCACATCCCAAATGAATTAGCAGGTATTTTTTCAATGAGTAGCAAAACCACATGAGAATTATTGTGTGAAAGAGTACCCATATGGAATATAAGGATAGTTGTCCAGTTAACCAGAACAATTTGTTTTTGTGCTGTAAGTTATTTGTTGTTCTATATCCCATATTTGAGATCTAAATAGATCCCATAGAGGCCATGGAGTAACAGCACAATTGGTCATCATGCTTTAATTTAAGAACAAGAACATTAGCCAGAGTTATCCTTATGGTCACTACACCTTTTGGTACCAGGTGATGATAACTCTTAACTGTTATGGCATTCTATGATCAAGTTGCTCTGAAGTATGCAATGTCAAAGATCACATCAGGAAGAATGATATTTCTACTGAGGGCAGGAAAGGACCTACAGGACAAACCTCAACAAGACACCAGTGGCTTCAAAATAGAGGTAGGCAAAATTTACCAGAGAACTTTGGAAAGAAACAAATGGCTGATCAGAGCCAAGTTGAGCTGCTTGCCAGCTCAATATAATGAGAGATACAGGTTATCAACGGTTTGTAATATTCTGTCATGCAGGATTTTCATACCGAGAACTCTGAGTTCTCAGGAGTCTGGGATGGAATACACATTTACTGTGTGTAGAAATATATAACCTGGATAGAGTAGATTGTGAGTGTGGAACAGTGGCTCAATGGTTAGCACTACTACCTCACAATGCCAAGGACCCAAGTACAATTCTACCTTCAGGTGACTGTGTAGAGTTTGCACGTTCTCACTGTGTCTGCACGGGTTTGCTCTGGTTTCCCCCCACTGTCAAAGGATGTGCAGGTTAGGTGAATTGGCAATCATAAATTGCCCATAGGGTTCAGGGATGTGCAGTTTAGGTGGGCTAGCCATGGGAAATGTAGAATTTATAGGGTTGATCTGGTTGGGGAACTTTTCAGAAGGTTGATGTGGACTCGACAGGCTGAATGGCCTGCTTGCTGTAGGGAATCTAAGTTGTTCCTGCTCATAAAAGGACTAGGGATGAGGAAGCATAGCTTTAAAGTGACGTGTAAAAGCAGCAAGGATGATGTTAGAAAAACTAGTCCACACAACGAGTAGTTAGTGTATAGAATACATTGCCTATAGATGTGGTAGAGGCAGTTTCAATTGAGGCATTAAAGGGGTATAGGATGATTATTTGGATTGAAATAGTGTGCAAAGGTTGGGGGAAAAGCAGCAGGTTAGCACTACAAAACATTGTTCATTTAAAGAGTTGGCACAGGCATGATGGAGCAAGTACCCTCCTTCTGTAGCATAACAATTCATGATTCCATGATAAAGCACTGAGTTTGTGCTGATTGAAAAAGAACCATCCAAGCTTATCTCGCTCTCCAGCTATTAGTCATATGTTTTGGTACCTCAAGTGCAAAATCAATTTTTTGCAGAGAAGATTTCAGCTTCAACACTCTTTCAGGCAGCGAGTTTGAGATCTCCACCACTGTCTGAGTGAAAACAAAGTCCTCAACTCCTCTCTAATGCTTCTGGGTCTGCCTCACAGCCACCTCCCACAACACCAGTTACTGACCTTTCTGCTGAAGGATATTGATTGTTCCAAACCACTCCATAGAGGTCTCTCATAATTTGATGCAACTCAATTAAATCTCCCCTCAGCTTATTCAATTAAAAAAATTAAAACAGCTTATCTCTTACCTTTCAGCTAAAATGTCATAGGTGTCTGCATGTTCCTCTCTTTTGTTAACTCACTAGCATAATTTTCCAGTTACTATGTAGCAATTATGATATTTTCTGCATTGATGCCACGTTTATCTTTTGGGTGACTGGTATTACTTTGTTAAAAGTTAGGACTCCTTTTGGGTTGGTACATTTGAAAGGAATATCTAGGGTGACGGATGTGATTCTTGTTTCATACCATTGAAATGCTGCAAATCAATGTGAAGTTGTTAGCTCATGCAGTTACATTTATATAGAGGGCATATTAAATGAGCTTGGATTAAAAATGGAAAGTGCCTGTCCTCACGAGATCACCAGCTGAAAAAGGGTCAATCTGTTTAAGGGAGCACAAACTGGATAGTTTGATTTACTAGTCATAAAGAGGGAGATCATGTCTGAATAATGATGTTAAAAATCACACAACACCAGGTTATAGTCCAACAGGTTTAATTGGAAGCACTAGCTTTCGGAGCGACGCTATAGTCTGGTGTTGTGTGATTTTTAACTTTGTACATCCCAGTCCAACATCAGCATCTCCAAATTATGAATAATCATGAATACTGTCAGAAGCGCCTGAGTAAATTTGTCACTAGATGTCACTGCTCATTTTGAAAGGAATCTGTGCCTCAGCAGTAATCTCATGCCATTCTGTCTTTTTCACGACTTTGAATGATAGTTTTCTGATGTAGAGAGAACTTTTGGCAATTATTCTAATTCATGTCATTCAATATGTAGCTTGGCATTGCAGCAGTGAGCTGGATAGTCACGTACCAAAATCCCTTGACTCCCGGTAAAGAACTCTGAAAAAAGGATCTAGAATATTGATGTTTTAAACTCGTAAGATAGTTAAATGTTTTGTAAAAGCTATGTTTATTCTTAAATGTATATGAAATATGGCTTACAACAGAATGGGATAAGTAGTTTGAGAGGGATATTATGTTTATAAAGATAGATTTTTAATCAGTAAGGGAATCAAGGGCTGTCGAGGAAAGACAGGAAAGTGGAGTTGAGGATTATCAGATCAGCCATGATGCCATTGAATGGTGGAATGGACTCAATGGACTGAATGGCCTATTTCTGCTCCTATGCCTTATGGTCTACAGTAGGACACCATCATATTTTCAGTACATAAGAATTTTTATCTATGTAGTGATTTATCACATGCTGGAGAAGTTCAGCAGCACTCCATAGCCAGTGAGTTAGATTTTTAAATATGGGTACTATTGCAGACCAGCACTGTAAGACCCTCTCCCTGACACTGATTTATCACCAGTCTTAGCCACATTGCATGGTTTTTCTTTCAATTTGATATTATCCTTAACTCCCCTTGTTAGTTTATCCCCTTCTCAGAATCCTTTTTCAGAACTAACTCGTATTTTTGCTGTGAGTCATGAATTATTTTCTTAAAGTTTTACAATTGTTCCTCAACATTTTTTTTCTGAGAAACTATCTTTGGAGTCGATTCTGGTGAACCTAGCCCTCACCCCTATGTAATTACCCTTATTTATGTTTGTACAGTTGTTTCTGACCCAAGTTTCTCATTCTCAAAATTACTTTTAAACTCTGCCATGTTATGGTTGCTGTTCGCCGAGTTATCTCTTACTCTAAGATCATTTATTACACATTACCAGGTCCAAATTAGCCTGCTCCGTGATTGGATGCACAACCACTCCCCAGTAGGATCATGAAGCTAAATTATACACTTTGATATGAAAACAGAAAGGAAGTGTGTTAATAAAGTGGTGATATATTGGGAAATGTGGATATACAAAGAGATCTGTGTGTGTTTACATACTAGTCAATGAAAATAGACAGGCAGGTGCAGCCAGCAATTCGGAAGGCAAATGGCATATTAGCCTTCATTGCAAGAGGATATGAGTTCAGAAGGAGGGATGTCTTACTGCAGTTGCACAGGGACTTGGTGAGACCACACCTAAAGTATGCAGCTGTGATCTCCCTATCTCAGAAAGGATATAGTTGCCATAGCTAAAGCGCAGTGGTGGTTCATAAGGCTGAGACCAGGGATAGCAGGACAATCCTATGAGAAGAGATTGCTATGACTAGGCTTGTATTCACTAGACTTTTGCAGAATTAGAGAGAATATGATTTTAAAACATATAAAATTCTGACAGGGCTGGATAGACTAGACACAGGGAGGATGTTTCCCCTGCTTGGGGAGTCGAGAGTCGGGGGCATTGCCTCAGGATTCAAAGTAGACTATTTAGGACTGAGGTGAGATAATCTTTATTCACTCAAAAAATAGTGGAATTCTTGACATAGAAGACTATGGAGACCAAGTCACTGAATATATTCAAAAAAGAGACAGATACTTTTTAAGATTTTAAAACTTTCAAAGGTTTTGGGAGGGAGCAGGAACATGGCATTGATAAAGAGGATTAGCCATGATTGTATTGGATGGTGGAGCAGGCTGGAAGGGCTAAATGGTCTACTCCTGCTCCTAGTTTTTACAGTTTTATGTTTCTATAACAAATTCTCCAGGAACAGTTCTGCATACACTGTATGTATCCTTCCTCATGGCTACCTTTGCCAATTTGATTTTCCCAGTTTACATAAACATTAAAGTCACCTATGATGAATGTACTGCTTTTTTCACATGCCCTCATTATTTCATGATTTGTGCACTATCCAGCTGCAGAGCTATTATTAGGGGGGATCTATAGACAATTCCCACTAGTGCCTTCCTTCCCTTTTCTCCCTCACATCCACTCCGAGATCATTTACTTATTGTATCTCTTAAAAACAAATCAAACCATTCACCCTCCCTTTCTGCCTGACCTTTTGAAAAATCACGCATGGCTGTATATTTAGATCCCAAGTTTGACCTGCTTGTAATCGTGCATTGGCTAAAAGGTTTTATCCATTACCCTCTATTTATGCCAGTTATTTTGTTCTGAATACTATGTGAGTTTCGGTAAAGAGTCACTGATTTTGCCTTTTCTCTCATGACCTGTTTTATTGCTAATGACTGTATACTCTGTCCCTTCCTATTCCATGCTGTCCCTACACATCATTCCCCTGAACACTTCAGAAATATGTATTTGTCCTAGATCTCTGCCCAGCTTTGATGATCAGCACCGAATCATGACTGACAGATCCTGCTGCTCTTTTTTTGCACCTTCCCAAGTAATAACATGCGATTCCCCTGTCAGCTTGTGCTGGTCCTACAGGACTTGACCCTGATCAGTCCCCGAACCTTGAGCATCTCAAATGAATGACTGACTGTGAGTGAGCCACTGGATTACCTGTGGATTAAACCTGTGATTGATGGTACTGCCACCTTTCTGACAGACAGCACCACCCACTTAATGACTGGGGACTAGCCCCGACCACTCTGTAGGTGTTATATTGCTATCTCAGTGTGCCATACAGCAAGATGTTTCCCCACCCACCAGGGTGTTCCAATACTGACAACATGCTAAACAGTCTATCTGTGCATTTATGCTAAAGTCGGCCTAGGAATGGCAGTGATGGCAACCTTTTGCTCTGCCTGACATACCTATGTCAAACAGGCAGGGCATGGAATGGTAAGGCAAGGCATAGATGGTGCAAGGATGCACATAGACATAAAATGAGCAAGTGCTAAGAGAGCAAGTGAGCAGCCCGGAGATGCAGCCTGGTCCAATCTGTGAATTGGATGCTTGTCCATGCATACTAAGTATCCCTGTTGTAGCCTTCTCAACGCTAGATGCCATTGTGCCCTGCAATGCATGTCTGCACCTTGTGAGCGGCCTGCTGATGTATTGGGGAGGTGCCATGATGGCCATGAGGGGGTGGCATGTTCTAGATGCCACTGTCTGAAGGTGAAGGGTGCATGCAGCTGGTGCCCATGAACTGTGCCCTGAACAATTACTGCCCTGTGCCAAAGATGAAAGTCATTCAGAGCAAGAGGTGAGCTGAATCCACCAGGGACACAGTCTGGACATATTACTGAGCTTTCCTGACATCTAGCTTATTTGGTGAGTTGGTTAAGATAGGAGTCCGAATAATGATGAGGTGAGATGTACTAACAATAGTTAGCATTAGTTGGTATCTCGCTCTTCCCCAGCGTAAATCTAGCCTCTCTACTTATTAAAGTTGAAAAATGTGTTGCTGGAGATGCCTCCCTTGAAGAAGCTCTCTTCCTCCCTCTACAAGGATTTCAGTGAGTCCCTCTCTTACTGTACCCCCCCAGGTCATCTCCTCTGCCCTGAAGCTCTTCAGCCACGTCCTCAAACAGACTCACTACCACAGCCACATCTCCTTCCTCAGCACCTGTCTACGGAACTGACTGACCCCGCATGGACTCCGGACTACGTTCTGACCAACAAAATTTGGACCCAACCAGGACAACCAGTACCTACAACAAATCCGAAGCCTCCAGCAACAGGCCTCCCTCCGGATCCTCCGCTCCACGCTTGCAGCCATGC
>NC_057716.1:89273749-89360191 GCF_004010195.1 Chiloscyllium plagiosum
AGTCCCTCCTCCCTACCTTTTATCTTAGCCTGCTTGGCACACCTTCCTCATTCCTGAAGAAGGGCTTATGCCTGAAACGTCGATTCTCCTGCTCCTTGGATGCTACCTGACCTGCTGCGCTTTTCCAGCAACACATTTTTCAGCTCTCTACTTATTAAAAGCATATAAGCTGGAGCGAAGTGACCTTCATGTTGAGATTGGGCTTGCTACACTTGTGGCCTGATTCTGCCACACATCATTCAACAGGCTAGGTCACTCAGACCAATTTAAGATTCCACCCTCTGGGTTCCACTTCAGACACTGAAACTTATCTGAGAGGGCGGGTTGCATGCTCTTATTCCCTGAAATTAGAAAATTGAGGAATGACTTTATAGAAGTGCTTAAAGTAATAATGGCAGTTGATAGAGCAGAGGTAGTAATCCTTTGAGTAGGAGAATCTGGCACAAAGAATGTGAGGCGGCACAGTGGCTCAGTAGTTAGCACCGCTGCCTCACAGCACTAGATCACAGGTTCAATTCCAGCCTAGGGTGACTGTCTGTGTGGAGTTTGCACATGCTCCCCTCATCTGCGTGGGTTTCCTCTGGGTGGTCCATTTTCCTCCCACAGTCCAAAGATGTGCAGGTTAAGTGAATTGGCCATGCTAAATTGCCCATAGTGCTAGGTGCATTTGTCAGAAGGAAACAGGTCTGGGTGGGTTACTGTTTGGAGGGTAAGTGTGAACTGGTTATGTCGAAAAGCCTGTTTCCGCACTGTAGGGAATCTAAAGAAAAGCAATATGCCAGAATCTTAAAATTACAGCAAGGCTATTAAGGAATGAAATTGGGAGACATTTTTTCAAATACAGAATCGTGAAAATCTGGGATTCTCTCCCCAGAATGGGACACAATTTAAATTTTGAACAACAATGGTTTTGGCAAATATGTCAAGAGATATGGAAGAAAGGCAGGTAAATAGAGTTAAACTGTAGCTAATCAATGCTCCTATTGAAAGATGGATCAGACTCAATGAGCTCAATGACCTACTTATATTCTCAAGTTCCTGTGGAAAGCTACCTTTATAATAATATCCAGAAATGCATTCATATTTTCAGGGTATCACCCACACAGAAAGGTTTGAACCTTTTGGATTACAATTATGGTGTTACTGTTTACATTCCTTGCCAGAGGCTTCATGTTCAGATTGAGAAGATTACTATACTGTGCAAGAGAAAAATAATTCAAGACCAGGACCCCAGTGTCTAAATAAGGAGGTCAAAACTAACCTAAAGGCTAAAAAAAGGTATTTTAGGACTAGTAGCAATCAAAAATAGCATGGGCTGGGAATTGTGTAAAAGTCAGTTGAGAATAGCTAAAATGAAAATGAGATGGAGTAATTGGACAATGGAAAATAATTGTAAGGGGGACGAGAATTTTTTTGCAGCAACTGTAGTGGCAGAATGCAAAAGATCAGCTACAACTTTGGCAGATCAATTAGTTCAAAATAAGACCACACAAGGAGATCATTCAGCCCATCTTGTCTGTGACAGGCTCTCCAAGAAAGAATTTCACTTAGTGCTATGATAGTTGCAAATATGGACTATCAAATTTCAACTTCCATCACCTGATCATTATACCTGAGAGCTTTCACGAGTTAAAAGAATTTAGCAAAAAGGGCCATCACTCATGGAAAGTGGCCACCACAATCTGTTCAATGTTCTGTGTAATCACATGACGACAGATTGAGGCAAGTAGATGACACTCATGTGTAATAAACCAAACTGTCCACAACTGAAATTGTCATTTTATCTAAAGATATTAAAACCATGCAATTAAGTCAGCGCCAATAAATTCACAAGGATGATGATATATTGCTTAGAGTGGCTTCATCTTTGATAATTCTATGTACTTAATAGAGTCACAGAGCTGCTGGGCATGGAAACAGACCCTTTGGTCCAACTTGTCAATGCCATCCAGATATCTGGTCCAAAGATCAAAGGGTCTGTTTCCATGCAATACAGCCCTGTGACTCTATTAAGTACATGGAATTGTCAAAGATGAAGCCACTCTAATTCAATTAATGCAATTATCATACTTGTGAATTTCTTGGCACTGATTTAATTGCCTGATTTTAATAGATTTAGATAAAATGATAATTTCAGTTGTGGACAGTTTTGTTTATTACACACGAGTGTCCTGTACTTGCCTCAATCTGTGGTCAGGTGTTTGTGGCAGCCATTTTAGATGAGTAATGGTCCTTTTTGATAAATTCTTTTAACTCATGAAAGTTCTGAAGTACAACGATCGGGTGGAAGAGTTGTGGATAACTGGATTTTCTTTTACATGCGTTAATAAAAAGACAACAGAACTTTATTTTAATAAAGTATATGTTAAAAGTCACATGGCATATGATAACTGCAGACTTCCTGGCTGGGTTTACAACTGACAAGGTGCAGCTTCTATTATGGGGATGGTTTGGACTTTTCGCTTGGTGACCACCCTAAGGAAGAAAAATAAATTTAAGCCCAGCTCCCATGATTGTTAAAAACCTCTTGTTATGGAACTAATGTGATACCTGAAACCTGATGGTCCTCCTAAAGAATTCTCAATGCTTTATTTGGTAATGATGCCAGAGACATTTGCTTGTATTTGGTGTCATCCATCTTTGTGCACTAGAATGTCAGAAAGACAGCTGTCTGAATATTTCACACTATATTCTTTTGACCACAAAATCTAAGACTTTTTGGCAAGGAATGTAAACAGTAACATCATAATTGTAGTCCAATTTTACTTTCCAAAATGAATCTCTGCAGAGAAAAATTAATTTTCCCTTTACCCAATATATGTGTGTTTTGGATAATATAGGAGGTAAGCATTTGTAATTTCATATTACAAACTAAGTGTATGAACCAATTTTGTGTCAGCATTGAATAAATTTGGTTTCTAATAAATCACTACATTTGTGTTTATAGTAGTAACCTGATTGATGGATTGATCTTTTTTATTTAAGTCTGATATAGACAAAGCATATGATTGACCATATTGGGAACCAAGTAAAACAATTGCATTTATGTTGTGACCCATGGAGTCATGGAACCAGTAAAAGACAATTCACTTGTCCCATTTTGATTGTAACAATAAAAATCTGAAAGGCTCACTTGCCTATTTGAAAAGACAATGGACCTAGACTTGGGAACACTACCTAAATATATTACAGAGCAAATCAGACAGAAAGAATATGGAATAATGGCAAGGACTGAAACATTCACTCTCCCTGCCTGTTTCACACAGCATCTCAGAAAAAAAAATACCCATTGAATAAGCAAATTGGGAAAACAATCATTCAACTGCAGCATTTCATGCAAACTAAATGTGCGTGTCAACAGAAATATTTGACTGTGGAGAAAGTGGTTTTGTGTATTGGCTCTACAATTATTTGAAGTCTACATATCTAACAACTCTGAAAATAATTTTTATACCAGGATTATGGTCCTCTCACTAATCTAAGCATATAAGACAGTTTCATTTGAATTTAATGCTGCAGCCATATAATTTGAAAATCATTTATGTCACAGGAAAAGACAATATTTTATCAGATGCCTAATGAAGAGCAAATATTAAAGAAAATGTATGCATTAATCAAAATTGTAGAAAGTTGCATTTATGGAACAACTTTGTGTATGTAAAATGAGTATTGCCAAATTGAAGCCTTTGTATAAGTAGCATAAATATAGTGATTAGCCCTCATCTTGGATAGCAACTCTTGGAACAACCCTGCACCAACAGCAATGTCACTGGCATCAACAGCTGGTTTAAATGGCTTATGCTTTGGTTCTGCTAAAACCAGTGCAGTCATCAGTACAGCTTTCACGTCATCAAGGGTAGTCTGACCTTTTATATATTCAAGTTTCTCATCTTTCTTTAACAAACTTGTCAGTTGAGCAAATACAATGCTGAAATTCAAGCCAAACATCCAAATAAACCCATTCATGTCAATAGATTGCAAGTTTTGCATTTTGTCTTAGCCTTTAAGATACCCATTAATTTTGCTTCTCTCTGATACCTTGTCATATCCCAGAGTGTGACCCAAATAAGTTGTTTATTTTTGGCTATTAGCTAAACTTATGATGAAATTAGCTTTTCGTAACTGTTCAAGAGTATGTTTTCTTACCACGTTTGGCCAAACACAACCAAGCCATCTATGTATACAGCACAATTGCATAATCCTTCAGTAACTTTGTTAGTTCATTGTTAAAAAGATGCCGTTGCAGGTTTTGCTCCAACCAACATGACTTTACATTGATAAAGTCCACTCTGTTACAAAAGTTGATATTTCTTTGACTGTTTCAGTCCTTTTAATATCCTTATAACAAAACACCCTTATCCAATCTTCTCAGTAATGTTTACCAAACATACAATCAGGTATGAAACCAATTTTCACTTTGCAATAATCTATGCACAGTTGTTGTGATGTACTTGATATCCACAACCTCACAAGAGGTGAGCTCCAGCTACTGACTCAATTCAATTGTATTATTGTCCATCATAAAATTGACTAAATTGAATTGATTGAGTCTGTAAGAATTTTGTTTTATGAGTTGCTTTAATTATATTATGTATAGCCAAAGAATTTTTCCCCTGGTGTATTTACACACATCAAAATATGAGCCTATTAAAGCTTTTCAGAGTTATAGTTTGATAGTCTTCCAGATGATAGCATAATGTTCCATTTAACTTTTCAAGAATTCCTCCATTATCCAGTCTGATTACTAGAGCATCAAGTATTGAACTTGCAATTTCTGTTTCAGTCTCCAATATATTTCCATCACTCCCTATTTCTTTCTGCACTCCTCATCTGATAATCATCCCTGTCACTTTAAGATGGTATCATTTTAACACACTCAGTTGGCCTCACTACATAATTCAGTTTTGTTTCTTTGAGTCACAGAGATGTACAGCACGGAAACAGACCCTTCAGTCCAACTCATCGATGTCGACCAGATATCCTACAAAAATCTAATCCCATTTGCCAGCATTTTGCCCAAATCCTTCTAAACCCTTCCTATTCATTTGCCTTTTAAATATTGTAATTATACCAGCCTCCATCACTTCCTCTGGTAGCTCATTACATACACGCACCACCCGCTGCGTGAAAACATTGCCCCTTTCTTAGGTCCCTTTTAAATCTTTCCCCTCTCAACCTAAACCTATGCTCTCTAGTTCTGAACTTCCCTACCCTGGGGAATAGACCTTGCCTATTTACCCTATCCATGCTCCTCATGGTTTTATAAGCCTCTATAAGGTCACCCCTCAACCTCTGGCACTCCAGCTATTCAGCCTCGACTTGCTTTTAATAGTTCTCCAGAAACAAGTAACAATATTGACACCTTGTCTGCAAGAAAATTCCAAACTTTGGCCTTTTTTTAATCTGTTCTAATATTTATTGTTTGTGAGCAGTTTACAATTTTTTTGGCTAATCCTCACTGACCTTGATTAGATTTTTCTCAAAACCTCAACACAGAAGTTGGAAATGTAATCTCTGTGCTCTGGTTTATAATTGTTTATTTAATTAATTTAAGGAATCCTCTGGCCATGTATCTGTATTTCAGTTAACAAGTCCCGTGGACTTAGGGGCATCCCTAATGGCAAATACTAACAAAGGAAATAGGTTATCCCAATCATTAGGACACTCCTGAAAATAAGCTCTAATCATGGTCTTTAAAGTTTGATGCTGTCTTTCCAATGCTCTTTGAAATTGTGGATGATAAGCCACAGATGCAAATTATTTTATTGTCATTATATGAGGAACAGCTGAGGATCCTGCGATTGTATTCATTGGAGTTTAGAAGATTAAGGGGAGATCTAATAGAAACTTACAAGATAATACATGGCTTGGAAAGGGTGGACAAGGCAGAGATTGATAAATTCTTGATGTCACAAGGAATTAAGGGCTACGGGGAGAATGCGGGTAAGTGGAGTTGAAATGCCCATCAGCCATGATTGAACGGTGGAGTGGACTCGATGGGCCAAATGGCCTTACTTCCACTCCTATGTCTTATGGTGTTATTATTTATTTGAATAGTCACATAAAACCTCTAACCTTGATTTTATTATATTTATTTGGGCAATCCACTTCTTGTAATAAAAAATGAATATTTTTCCACTGCTGTTTTTGCAGGAATTTTCCCCAGTAATACTATTTCCGGAATTATTGTTGAAATGGCCAAAGATGCTAATGCTCACTCCTGGTTTTAGGTAAGGGTCCAGGATAATATGTTAAGACCTTGCTGAACACTAAATCATTCTTAGAAAACTAGTATAGGAATTAAAGGCTCATCTTGTTTTAAACCAAGTTATTTTGTGTGCTGAAGATTCAAGCATTTAAAAATGAAAATCCTTATTATCATCCTCAGTTGCTGTATATCACTTGTCTCAGGGCTTGGGAAACTTGACTTGTTTGTGGGTGGTTTGATTTGTGCAATTCACTGCACGAATTTAAAAAGAGCCTTAATTCATCCAGACTCACAGGAATATTCCTGTCAGTGTAAAATAGACATGTCCTTGCACAAAGTTACTCCCTCAGTGCTAAATAGTTTATTAAGTAAGGCAGAACAAATAACTTCACTAATAGCTGTCTTACATCAAAAGTTATACTATTGTGTGCAATATTTGAAAAGAACACTAGGTGGCAGTAGCAATTCCTTTATCGTTACACAAGTCTGAAGATTGAAGTAATTTTGAGCTGAGCTGTGAACAGAGAAAACTAATGGAATTTGCGCTCTTTAATTGATGTTATATTTTTAATGTGAGAAATAACAAATGTGCAAAATCATTAAGAAGATAGGACTGCAAAGCATCATTGTTTGACAATAATAAAACCAAAAGTGCTGGAGAAACTCAGCAGGTCTAACAGCATCCATGAATAAAGAAACAGATTTAATGTTTCAAGATCAACATGTTGCATCGAGATGCTGCCAGACCTGCTGAGTTTCTCCAGCACTTCCTATTTTTTATTTCAAATTTCCAGCATTTTGCTTTTATCATTGTCAGACAAACCTCTTTAAATTTTTAACTTGGAAAATGTAAATGCAGCATGTTAGAATTTACCTTATTAAGTCACTGGTCAAGATCCTCTTGCATTGCAAGAGTTAAAAAGTATACTAGATATGTCAGCTACACTACATAATGCAGGGCAATAATCTTACAGAGAAAAATGAATTTATTATTCATCTCGTACATTTCTGCAGTTTAGAGATAAAACTATTTAAACAGTGGTGTGTACAATACTCCCAGTGATGAAATTGCACAGTGCAGTTTTAAGGTAAAAATTTGCTCGAGTATTAGTTTAAATGTTTGACATTTTGCTAAATCCAAATGAGCACATTAAAAATAATATTGAACAATACAATTGCACCCTCATGCAGTAGAATCCCATCACTGATTCCTGTTAGTTTCTGTTATTTGAAAAATACTCTTTAACACTCCACCTTCCCTCAAGAACACAGTATGCCTTGGTCAACATTGTAAGATAACGTAACTTGATGTTTTGATGGCCAACGGCATCGTCATTGCCATGAACATCAGCAAAACGTGCAGTAAAGGAATTTGCTGAACAGGCTTTTACTGTTGGCCAATTGTCTTACCCTGTTCCAGAAATCTCTGTGAGATTGACCAATCTCTGAAAGAAATCTTCAGTGAATGATTCAGTTGATAGTCATATTCAAACTTATTTCAGTTCCTGTGCTGCTCTAGAACCACAGATATGAGGTATCAGTTCCCTGTGTATTATTGTCCCTGCACAAAGCATAACTGGATAGCATGTGGCTATGTTACAGGGCAGGTCCACATAATGATGGCATTGAATCAGTATCCCCACAATGCCCATGAATGCTAAAGGATTAGCGTGATGTCTTATTGTCCGAGCAGTAGAATCCGCATCATTGTTAATGTGAAACAACATGTCGAAGCATTTTTACTCTTACACCATTCAAATAAATCAGCAGTCACAATATTTTAATTTTACTTAGCCAATTTTAATAATTCACTCTTTTAATTTTGATCACCTGCAGAAAACAACTGAACAGAATAATTCAATTCCTTCATTTCCACTAAAGATATTAAAACTGTTTGAATCAGTAGTAGTCTCTGCAAATTTCCTTCAAACAATGAGGGCATTTTTGCACCACTTATTTCACTTTTCCAAATAATAACTGCTTATCACTATCATTTTCTTCATGCCTTCATATTCTGTCTGCAAACTGGATTAATTCTCTCTCATGGTTACTTCAAGTGAAGATCAGAGCAAAAACCAATGTCATCCAGTAGGGGAAAAGCTAGCAAGTGAATGATATCACTTCATTAAAAAAAGGCATGCTGGAAATTTGAAACAAAAACAGAAGCTGCTGGAGAAACCCAACAGGTCTATGTGTCCATCGAAATGGGAAGGCAATAGCCTAGTGGTATTATTGCTAGATTATTAACCCAGACACCCATGTTGTGGGTACCCAGTTTGAGTCTCACTATAGCAGATGGTGGAGTTTGAATTTAAAAATAAATCTGGAATTAAGGATCTGCTGGTGACCCTGAACTCATTGTCAATTGTCAGAAAAACCCATCTGCTTCACTAATGTCCTTCAGGAAAGGAGATCTGCCATCCTCACCTGGACTGGCCTACATGTGACTCCAGACCCACAACAATGTATTTGACACTCAATTGCCCTCTGAAATGACCTAACAAGCCATTCAGTTGTACCAATCACTACAAAGCCTCAAAGAAATGAAACCAGATGGATCATCTTGGCAGCGAGCTAGGCACTGGAAAAGGCAAAAGCAGAAACAGTTCTGTCGACCCTGCAAAATCATTTTCACTAATATCAGGGGGCTAGTGCCAAAATTGGGAGAGCTGTCTCGCAGACGAGTATAGCAATGGCCTGACATAGTCACACTCATAAAATCATATCTTACAGACAATGTCCCAGACATCACTGACATCAACATTGAAGCCTCATGACTTCAGATTAAACGTGGGCAAATAAATCTCCTGTTGATTACCATGTACGGTCCTCCTTCGGTTGATGAATCAGTACTCCTCCACGTTGAACAACACTTGAAGGAAACACCAAGGATGACAAGGGCACAAAATATACTCTGGGTGGGGATTTCAATCTCCACAACCAAGAGTAGTGTGGCAGCTGGTCAGGTCCTAAAGGACATAGCCGCTAGACTGAGTCTGCAGCAAGTGGTGAGGGAATCAACTTCACGGAAAAACATACTTGACCTCATCCTTACCAATTTAACAGCTGCAGATGCATCTGTCCATGACAGTAACAGTAAGAGTGACCACCATACAGGGAGACGAATTCCCGCCTTCACATTGAGAATAACCTTCATCCTGTGTGACACTACCACTGTGCTAAATGGGACAGACTTCAAATAGATCTAGCAACTCAAGACTGTCATTCGTGAGACACTGTGGGTCATCAACAGCAGCAGAATTGTACACCAGCACAACCTGTAACCTCATGGCCTGGCATATCACCCACTCAACCATTAGCATCAAGCCAGGGGATCAACCCTGGTTCAATGGAGAGTACAGGAGGATATTCCAGGAGTAGCACCGGGCCTACCCAAAGATGAGTTGTCAACCTGGTGAAGCCACCAAACAGGACTACCTGCAAGCCAAGCAGCATAAGCAGCAAATGATTGATTTGAATTGAATTGAATTTATTGTCACGTGTACCGAGGCACAGTGAAAAGCTTTGTCTTGCGAGCAATACAGGCAGATCACAGAGTTAAGTAGCATTGATAGTAAATAATAGGCAAAAACAAAAACACAGGTAAAGGTGAACGTTAACAGTTTGTGAGTCCATTCAATATTCTAACAACAATAGGGTAGAAACTGTTCTGAAACCAGCTGGTGCATGTGTTCAGGCTTCTGTACCTTCTCCCCTACGGTAGAGGTTGTAGAAAAACATTGCCAGGGTGGGATGGATCTTTGAGAATGCTGGCAGCCTTTCCTTGACACCGTCTTGGTAGATGGATTCGATAGATGGGAGGTTAGCCTTTGTGATTGTCCGGCCGAGTTCACCACTCTCTGTAACTGTCTCCGATCCTGAATGGTGCAGTTACCATACCAGGTAGTGATACATCCAGACAGAATGGTCTCGATGGCATACCTATAAATGTTGGCACGAGTATTCGCCTTATGCCAAATTTCCTCAGCTGCCTTTGTAACCAGTTGGGCCTTTGTAACCAGTGCGTCCACATGAAGAGTCCAAGAAAGCTTGTTGAGGATGACCACTCCCAGGAGCTTGACACTCTCCACTCGTTCCACCTCAGTGTTGTTAATGTGTAGTGGGGCATGAGTAACATCCTGCTGAACGTCATTAATGAGTTTCTTGGTTTTGCCAGCATTGAGATCTAGGTTGTTCTCAGTGCACCATTTTTCCAAGTCTTCCACCTCCGGTCTGTAGTCTGCTTCGTCACCATCTGAAATTCAACCAACTATGGTGGTGTCATCAGTGAGCTTGTAAATGGCATTAGTCTAGTATTTGGTGATGCAGTCATGGGTATACATTGGGTACAGTAGGGGGCTGAGTACGCACCCCTGGGGGCTCCAATGTTGAGTGCTAGTGAGGATGAAATATTGTCCCCAAGCTTCACTGATTGTGGCCTGTGGGTCAGGAAACTGAGGATTCAGTTGCAGAGAGTGGGACTTAGTCTGAGGTCACTGAGTTTAGTAATCAGTCTCAAGGGGATAATAGTGTTGAAGGATTCAATGAGTAGGATTCTTAAGTCTCTGTTTTTGGTGTCAAGATGTTCTCGGGAGGAATGAAGGGCAAGTGATATAGCACCTGGGATGTGGATCTGTTGGTCTGATAGGCAAATTAGAGTGGGTCAAGAGTAGTGGGGAGGCTGGGGTTGATTAATGCCATGACCAACCTTTCAAATCATTTCATGACCACCGAAGTTAGGGCCACTGGGTGGTAGTCATTGAGACAAGCTGCATGAGCCTTCTTAGGCACAGGGATGATGTTAGCCCTCTTGAAACAGGCAGGGACAGTGGCCTGCTGCAGGGAGTGGTTGAAGATGTCCGAAAATACCTCTGCCAATTGATCTGCGCATGCTCTAAGTGCATGGCCTGGTACTCTGTCTGGTCCCATCACTTTCCTTAGATTCACATGAAGGAAAATTGATCTGACCTCTGATGCAGTGACTGTTGGGATAGGTTCATCAGGACTTGTCGGAATAGATGTTACCTCTCCACCAAAATTCTGCTCAAAGCGAGCATAGAAGGCGTTGAGACGATCTGGGAGGGATATGTCATCGTCTGCTATCTTGCACTATCTCTTTTTAGAACCTGTGGTGTCATTCAGTCCTTGCCATAGTCGCCGGTTGTCTGTCTGAGTCTCTAGTTGGGATCAGTATTGGTCTTTGGCTGTCTTAATGGCTCTGCAAAGGTCATATTTGGATTCCTTATATTTGAGTGGATCTCCTGATCTGAAGGCCTCACACCTGGTTTTTGGTAGGTTCTGTATGTCCTGATTCATCCACGGTTTCCTGTTGGTGAACACCCAGATTGACTTCCTCGATAGACAGAGCTAAACAATCCCAACACCAATGGATCAGATCTAAGCTCTGCAGTCCTGTATCATCCATTCATGAATGGTGGGAAATGGTTCAACAACTCACTGGAGGAAGAGGCTCCCCAAATATCCTCATCCTCACTGATGGAAGACCCAACACATCTGTGCAAAAGATCAGGCTGAAGCCTTCATAGCAATCATCAGCCAAAAGTGTCAAGTGGATGGTCCATGTCGGCCTCCTCCTGTGGTCCCCAGCATCACAGATACCAGTCCTCAGCCAATTTGATTCACTCCACGTGATATCAAGGAAACATTCTAGCAAGAGGACTGAAGACTTATGCTCCAGAACTTTCCGCTTCCCTAGCCAAGCTGTTCCTGTACAGTTAAATCACTACCATCTACCTGATAAAGTGATAAAGTGGAAAATTGCCCAAGTATGTCCTGTACATAAAACTCAGGACAAATCCAACCCAGCCAATTACCGTCCCATCAGGCTACTCGAGATCATCAGTAAAATGATGGAGGGTGTCATCAACAGTGCTATCAAGCAGCACCTGCTCAGTGATGCCCAGTTTGGATTCCACCAGAGCCACTCAGCTCCTGACCTCATTACAACCTTGGTTCAAACGTGGATAGAAGAGCTGAATTCTAGAGGTGAGGTGGGAGTGATAGCCCTTGTCATCAAGGCTGCATTCAATTGAGTGTGGTTTCAAGGAGCCCTAGTAAAACTGGAATCAATGGGAAGTCAGGGGAAAACTCTCCAGTAGTTCGTGTCATATCTAGCACATCGGAAGATGGTCATAGTTATTGGAGGTCAATCATCTCAGCTCCAAGACATCTCTGCAGGAGTTCCTCAGGGTAGGGTCTTCGGTCCAACCATCTTTAGCTGCTTCATCATAAGGTCAGAATTGGGGATGTTCATCGATGATTATGCAATGTTCCACACAATTCATGACTCCTCAGATACTGAAGCAGTCCATGTTCAAATGCTACAAGATTGGGACAATATCCAGGCTTCGAGGAAGTGAGGACTGCAGATGCTGGAGCTCAGTGTCGAGAGTGTAGTACTGGAAAAGCACAGCAGGTCAGGCAGCATCCGAGGAGCAGGGGAATCAACGTTTTGGGCGTAAGCCCTTCATTAGGAATCCGTGGGCTGACAAGTGGCAAGTAACATTTGTGCCACACAAATGTCAGGCTATGACCGTCACCAATAAGAGACAATCCAGCCACCACCCTTGATATTCAATGGTGTTACCATCACCAAAACCTCCACAATCAACATTCTGGTGGTTGTCATTGACCAGAAACTCAACTGGACTCACCACATAAACACAGTGGCTACAACAGCAGGTCAGAGGCTTGGAATACTCCGGCGAGTAATTCACCTCCTGACTCCCCACAGCCTTTCCACCATTTACAAGGCACAAGTCAAGAGTACGATGGAATACTTCCCACTTGCATGGTTGACTGCAGCCCCAACAACATTCAAGAAGCTAGACAACATCCAGGACAAAGCAGTCTGCTTGATTGGCACCGCAACAACAAGACATTTACTTCCTCCACCACTGACACTCAGAGCAACAGCATGTACCATCTATAAGATGCATTGCAGAAATTCACCAAAGATCCTCAGACAGCAACTTTTGAACCCACGACTGCTTCCATCTCAAAGGACAAGGGTAGAATATATATGGGAACACCGCCACCTTGAAATTCTCCTCCAAACCATTCACCATCTTGACTTGGAAATATATTGCTGTTCCTTCATTGACAATGGGTTAAAATCCTGGAATTGCCTCCCTAATGGCATTGTGGGTCAACCAAAAGCAGGTGGACTGCAGTGGTTCAAGAAGGCAGCTCACCCACACCTTCTCAAGGACAACTAGGGACAGGCTGTAAACGCTGGCCAGCCAGCGACACCCACACCCCACAAATGAATGAATTAAAAAAAGTTAAAGTTTTGAGTCCAGCGACCCCTCATCGGAACTATCACTTGCTGTATTCAAGAACTAGTCCTTTCAGCGCATTTCAGTCCAATAATCACTAACTTAGACATAAGGAGCAAGCAGCCTCAGGGACAGGCTATATGTATAAACACCCATAGTCCAAGCTACTCCAGATCAGTATCTCAATGTGCAAATTGCTTTATTGATGAAAAATGATGGGAGCTCCAAAGTCAGGATCTAAAGTTAAATGAGATTTCATGTGAACCAGCCAAAGACAGAAGACTCTAAAAGCAGTTCAGGGCCTCAGAAGACATTGAAGGTGCAGCTGAAAAAAAGAGCAGGAAGATTCTGATAGCAGAATTCGGCTTTGGAAGACTTTTGGAAAAGAATTGGATAGGTAGAAAACTCCAAAGGCAGGGGAAAGACCTTGGTAGATTTCAATAGCAATGCTACAGTATGGGAAGACTTTGAAGGGTGGGAAAAAGACTCTTGGAAGATTTTCAACTCGAGCCATAAACTGTTAATATTCTGGAGAATGAAAACAAGGATCAGAGCACACCAACAGTCAGAAGAAAAAACAAAATACTCATCCAAATCTGGTAAAGACCCTGCCATTACCACAACAGTGTGAAAGGCCGAGAGTGAGTGAGAGGGCAAATGCATGGCAGATGCAGTGTAATGTGAATAAATGTGAGGTTATCCACTTTTCTGGACAAATCAGGCAGGCAGATTATTAATTAAATGACTGTTAATTGAAGGAAAGGCATGTGCAATGAGAACTGAGTGTGCTTGTACACCAGAGTTGAAGAGTGTGGTGCTGAAAAAGCACAGCTGGTCAGGCAGCATCTGAGGAGCAGGAGAATCGATGTTTTGGACAAGAGTCCTTCATCAGGAATTGCTTGTACACCAGTCACTGAAGATAAATATGCAAGTACAGCAGGTGGAGAAAAAGGCAAATGGTCTGTTGGCCTTCAAAACAAGTGGATTTGAGTACAGAAGAAAGGATGTCTTGCTGCAATTATACAGGGCATTGCTGAGACTGCAGATGGAATATCATATGCAGTTTTGGTCTCCTTATCTGAGGGAGGAGGCTCTTGCCATAGAGGGGGTATGGTGAGGGTTTTCCAGACTGATTTCTGGGAAGGCAGGACTCACATATGAGGTTAGATTGAATCACTTAGGATTGTAACCATTGAAGTTCAGAAGAATGAGTGGGAATCTCATAGAAACCTGTAAAAATCTAGAAGGGTAGATGCAGGAAAGATGTTCCTGATGGTGGTGGAACTCAGAACCAGTGGTCACAATCTAAGGATATAAAGTAAAACCATTTAGAATTGAGATAGGAAACATTCCTCATCCAGAACCTGCGGAATTTGGTACCACAGAAAGCAATTGAGATCAAAACATTGTATGATTTCAGGGTGTTGGATATAGCACTTAGGGCTAAAGTGGTGAAAGGATATGGGGATAAAGCAGTAACAGCATATTGAGTTGGATGATCAACATTGACCATAATGAATGGTGGAACAGGTTCAAAAATGTTTCTAGGAGGTGAGAAGTTGCAGCTCTGGGAGCAGCTGTTTCAGCATTAAAGAGTGGCTTCAGGCTTACATAGAAACCAGGCAACCCCATTAAGTCAGCACATTTTTATATTCTGGAGGTCTAATAGCTGATGATGTTCTAGTAAAACAAAGCATAGAAGAAACTACTATAGAGCATGATGCATTGATAAAATTGATATGTACTTTTGACCTAAAAGAAATTTAGTGCTAGAATGGGTAAGATTTACTCAGTGAACTGAGTAAAAAATAGAAAAATAGAAGGCTGTGTAATGGATTCATGTTTTCTAATAAAGTGGTACTGAGCTATGGAGGATAAATTAATGAGCAACTGTACAGTAGGCAGTGGGATAGATAAGAAGTTTTCAACTTTATTTGAGCTAACGTCTAATGTCGGCAGAAATCAGGGCTCAAACCTGATCAGTACTCTGAGAAAACTTCAGGCATTCTTTCAACACAGTCTAAGAAAAGGCCCCAGTTAGCAAAGTAACCTTCCTGAAAGTCCACCAAAGGAATCAATGTCAGAGGCCCATAGTAGACTGTACAAGATATGGTTCAAAATAGAATCACGAGCACAAATAGCCAGCAGGAGGTGCTGAGTGCTGTAAGTGTGGCCCATTGGGCACTTTCAAAAATCAGACAGTGCACAGTCTGGTACAACAATTCCAGGCACAAGCATTGAACCCAAGTGAACCAAATCAGGAGGTCCAGTCAGAGTTCCAGATTACCTCAGCCTGCGAGATTCAAACATTGAAGGGAGGTGATCCTAATAGTGATAACAGTGATAATGGTAATAGTGATGTTAATAATTACAGAGACTATGTAAGCAAGTGAAAGTAACCTGCTGGAAGCATGTAAACCAAAGTAGAGAGAAACTTGAGGGGCGGATCATCGAGTTATAGAGTCACACAGCATGGAAACACACTCCATGGTCTGACTAGGCCACGCCAACCATGTTCCCAAGCTAAACTAGTCCCACTAGTCTGCATTTGATCCCTAGCCCCCCAAAACATTCCTACTCATGTACTTGTCCAAATGTCTTTTAAATGTAACTGTACCTGTATTTACCTGTATAATGAGATTCCTGTAAATTATGATGATGTTACTGATCACATAACTGACATCACCTACAAAAAGGACACTAGTGTACACTGAAGAACTGAAGAAAGGTGTTACATGATACATGAGAACAGTGTGCCTAATAACCTGATCTCTTCAGATGTAAATAAAAAAGTGTTGCAGGACATAATGAGTTGAAGAGCCTGACTTTTAGGTAAGGATAAGACTCAAGAGACAATATATGTGCAGACATTCATAGACCAAGATACTCCAGTATTTCAATGTGCAGGATGTCATATTGACCTAAAACGCAAGATAGAATAATACCCATTTTGCTCCCTCTTGATAAATTGGATTAAATTTGGGGAACAATTTGAGACAGCTTTGCAAATCTGATCAGGATTAGTCAGCAGATTGACAGATGCGGCAGAAGAAATCAATTGCAGTTGAGGTAAACATGACGGGCAAAGTTATCTTTCAGCACATTGAAGAAAACCGTGTGCATTGTTACAAAATCAGCATAGCGTTGGCCTTGCTCCATCAGCTGATGTAATGGGTGTTTCCAGTAAACATTACTGTCCCTGGCACATCAACAAGTTATTGAATTAGTGTGAAATCCCATTTTTGTTCACCTTTTACAATTTTCCATTTGTTTGGTGTGGGCATGTTAATCAGATGTATTTTTCTTCAAAATCTCATAATTTTGCTTCATTGTCTGAATTTTTTTTCAGTTTTCCAATTCCTCTATAAATGCAGGGCTGTATAATTTTAAAACATGAAGCAAGGACCTTGGAAAAGGTTTATTGTGTGGTCCCAAAAGCACTTTCAGGAAGTACATCATGGAATGTGCACTTGTTATTTCCTGAACTTGTAGGACCCTCCTGAAATAGCATGTCAACTGTGCAAAACAAAACACTTAGTCAACCATCTTTATGACATGAATAGCATTATAGAAATAAATGTTACAACAGTGGAATAATTAAAACATCTGATTTTCTTTCAAGTTTTCACTTCTCCTGGTCCATAAAGTGCCAATACCTTTTGGAAATGATTCCAGATTATTTGACCTGCCTGCTATGCAAGCTGGGTGTGGTGATGGAAATAAATACATTTTTAGCCAGTGTAGAGGGATTTTTGTGGTGCCATGGTAATGTCTCTACTTTCAAATTAGTAAGAAGACTGGGTTCAAATCCCATCTGCTCCAAAGGTGTATCTTAACATCTCTGAGCAGGCTGATTAAAAGTACCTGCAGATTTGTATCTTTCTATTTGGTACTCTTCCTTACAATTGGGTGGAAATTAAAGAATTACAAGTTCATTGGGTTTAAAATGCTTTTTATATACGTATAAATCTGCCTTATTGGACTTAAAATCTAAATTTCTAGCTCATTATTTAGCTATAATGACCTTATTGTATGGCACCACATCCACTATCTTCATAAACAACCACTCCCTCCACCACCAATGCTCAGTAACAGCAATGTGTATTAACGACAACATGCACTGCAGAAATTCACCAAAGATCCTTTGACAGATCTTTACAAAAAGCCTGCAACTAATTCAATCTAGAAGGTTGAGGGCAGCGGATACATCACCTGCAAATTCCCCTCCAAACCACTCATCATCCTGTCTTGGAAATATATCACAATTGTTTCATTATTGTTGGGTCAAAACCCTGGAATTATCTCTTGAAGGGCATTATGGGTCTACCTCCAGCACAAAGACTGCAGCAGTTCAAGAAGGCAGCTCACCACCAACTTCTCAAGGGCAATCAGGGACAGGTAAGAAATGCTGTTGAATGCTTCGCTAACAGTCTAGCACACTTCATTAATATTCATCCTCCCATCCTGCCAAACATACCAAATAAGATAGAATTTGGGCAAACTTAACAAAGAAACCAAAGCATCCACGAGGTCAGTTTTTGTCCAGTGTGTGCAGGAGGGCTTCCTGACATAGTATGTAGCCAGGCCAACAAGGAGCGAAGCCACTTTAGATTTGGTACTGGGCAATGAGCCCGGCCAGGTGTTAGACTTGGAAGTAGGTGAGCACTTTGATGATAGCGATCACAATTCTGTTATGTTTACTTTAGTGATAGGAAAGGGTAGGTGTATACCACTGGGCAAGAGTTACAGCTGGGGGATGCGATTAGGCAAGATTTTGGAAGCATAGGATGGAGACAGAAACTGCAGGGGATGGACACATTAGAAATGTGGAGCTTATTCAGGAAAAGCTCCTGTGTGTCCTAGATAAGTATGTACCTGTCAGGCAGGGAGGAAACTGTAGAGCGCGGGAGCTGTGGTTTACGAAGGAAGTGGAATCTCTGGTCAAGAGGAAGAATAACGCTTATGTTAGGATGAGATGTGAAGGCTCAGTTAGGGCGCTTGAGGGTTACAGGATAGCCAGGAAAGACCTAAAGAGAGAGCTCAGAAGAGCAAGGAGGAGACATGAGAAGTTGTTGGCGGATAGGATCAGGGTAAACCCTAAGGCTTTCTATAGGTATTTAAGGAATAAAAGAATGACGAGAGTAAGATTAGGGCCAATCAAGGATAGTAGTGGGAAGTTGTGTGTGGAGTTAGAGGAGATAGGGGAAGCACTAACTCAATATTTTTCGACAGTATTGCCGAGCCTTTGGCATTGATCTTTAAATGTCATTGTCTATAGGAATAGTGCCAGAAGACTGGAGGATAGTAAATGTGGTTTCCCTGTTCAAGAAGGGGAGTAAAGACAACCCAGGTAATTATAGACCTGTGAGCCTTACTTCAGTTGTTGGTAAAGTGTTGGAAAAGGTTATAAGAGATAGGATTGATAATCATCTAGAAAAAAGAGATAGGATTTATAATCATCTAGAAAAGAATAATTTGATTAGGGATAGTCAGCACGGTTTTGTGAAGGGTAGGTCATGCCTCACAAACCTTATTGAGTTCTTTGAGAAGGTGACCAAACAAGTAGATGAGAGTAAACCGGTTGATGTGGTGTATATGAATTTCAGCAAGGCGTACGATAAGATTCCCCACAGTAGGCTATTTTACAAATGCGGAGGAATGGGATGAGGGCGTAGAAGGGTGGGTTAGTACATTTGCAGATGACACTAAGGTCGGTGGAGTTGTGGATAGTGACGAAGGATGTTGTAGGTTACAGAGAGACATAGATAAGCTGCAGAGTTGGGCTGAGAGGTGGCAAATGGAGTTTAATGCGGGCAAGTATGAGGTGATTCACTTTGGTTGGAGTAACCGGAATGCAAAGTACTGGGCTAATAGTAAGATTCTTGGTAGTCTAGATGAGCAGAGAGATCTCGGTGTCCAGGTACGCAGATCCTTGAAAGTTGCACCCAGGTTCACAGGGTTGTTAAGAAGGCATACAGTGTTTTAGCTTTTATTAGTACAGGGATCGAGTTCCGGAACCATGAGGTTATGCTACAGTTGTACAAAACTCTGGTGCGGCCACACTTGGAGTATTGTGTACAGTTCTGGTCACTGCATTATAAGAAGGATGTGGAAGCTTTGGAAAGGGTGCAGAGGAGATTTACTAGGATGTTGCCTGGTATGGAGGGAAGGTCTTACGAGGAAAGGCTGAGGGACTTGAGGCTGTTTTCATTAGAGAGAAGGTTGAGAGGTGACTTTTTAGAGACATATAAGATAATCAGAGGGTTAGATAGGGTGGACAGGGAAAGCCCTTTTCCAAGTATGGTGACAGTGAGCACAAGGGGGCATAGCTTTAAATTGAGGGGTGATAGATATAGGACAGATGTCAGAGGTAGTTTCTTTACTCAGAGAGTAGTAAAGGTATGGAATGCTTTGCCTGCAACGGTAGTAGATTCGTCAACTTTAAGTACATTTAAGTTATCATTGACAAGCATATGGACGTACATGGAATAGTGTAGGTTAGATGGGCTTCAGATTGGTATGACAGGCCGGCACAACATCGAAGGACCTGTACTGCGCTGTAATGTTCTATGTTCTATGATGGGTTCAGCTTGTCACTGGCTCCTAACAATCTCTATGTTGGACACTGGGCACCACTATGTCATGCTCCATGAGTACCTGCTACCTGCGCCCCATGCCAATGTCTTTGTTCAACATGTGCCAGCCTCTAAAAACCCTCATGGCTGCAGCATGCTCTCTGCTTGAATGCTGTACCTCAGGAAATACCAGCACTATTTGGGTAATGCTACAGCAAGGACACCCTGCATTCAGGGACATGCATCCAGCTCATCAGCTGGAACAGGCTGCATCTCTGGGCTCCTTGCTTATTTTCATAATGCACACACTCTGAGCCTCCCTGGATGTTAACAGCATTACTTCCTTTCATTGCTTTGTGTTTTTGTGCTATTTAACACAAGCACAAAGGAATGAAGCCAGTCAGGGTTGTCAGCAAGCCCCAGCCAAACCAAGGGAGCTAGCCTTTAGTCAGGGATTCTTGGCACAGTGGGTCAAGGGCAACCACTGATACCAGTCCAGGGCTTGCTCAGCATGGTTAGAGTCAGGGTCCTCTCCACAAGTGAAAAGCCAAATGTTAACCAGCTCCCCGCTTGTCTTGATTTTTCCTGTCCTATTGAGGGCTGTTTTCCTCCTGAAATGAGAGAAAGGCAAGTATTATGGGTGATGGCAGTATGTGGCATAACTATTAAGATTGGTGCAGGTGGGAGCTGTCCTGGTCATCTGTGTAAGCATCACAGAGGGCACACAGAGTCAATAGAGTGGGTGCTGGGCTGGTTGACGATGAATGAGGAAGATGTTACATGTGATAATGAGAGTGGTACAGCATGAGCCTTGATAGGAGGTGGATACAATAGCAGAGATACTGTAAGTGTGAACTATCAGAGAGTAGATGGTGCTACTTACCCTAGCAAGTGGAGCAGGACTTTGATCTTCCTACAACACCACTCAGTAATCCTCTGGATGGGTGAGAGTGTTTTAACATAGATAGCAACCTCAGATGAGGCTGCCATGGTCTGGTGTTGTGGCCTCCATGATTGGTTCATGGAGAGGAAGGCACCCTATGTGGCCGCCACATTTATAGCAAAAGCACTAGGACCCTGACTGCAAAGCAGAGCATAGACTTCCTCTACCTGCCCTGTCCAAAGACACTGGCAGCAACCATCCTGGGCAACTTCAGACTGACAGTGCTCCTCTGGTCACGTCACAGGCTTTCAAAGTGGGCACAAGGGATTGCGTGGATATCAGCTGAGTGATAAGTTATTCCAGAAATGACACATGGTAAGATAGCATGGAAATTGGACATGAGAGATATCATAGGAGTGTAGTAGATAATTATTGAGGCAAGAATGGTCAGATACAGAGGGAAAACCCACTAAGCCTCATGGCAACAAACCCTCTAAAAAACTTGGCATAACTCGGAATCAGCTAAAAGTACAAGTCCATAGAACTTTGACTAACTGCATACTTGTGGACCAAGAAGGTTATACATGAAGTCTGTATACACGTCAGTAGCTGGAACTGTGCTGAATCATACTGAAAGGGCTATTGTGAGCACAGCTCGTCATATTGTACTCAAATAGCTAGAAATACGTCAAGACTTATGCTATTATTTACTATGAAATTGGCACTAAATATGACAAGTTCTTTGCCAACCTACAAGAATGGAAAAACAATAGTGTCTAACTACAATGGGCTCTGATTTCCAAAATCTCTAATTAAAATGTATCCATAGAAAAACCATATTGAGTGTCCTTTCTGTGAAGCATGCTTGGCATTGTTATGTTCTTCTCAGTAATGTGATTGAGTCTTGACTGCCCTGAGTTTTAGGGTGATCAGGGTCAGGTGACAAATGAAAGACAAAAGGGAAACAAACAGATCAAGAGCTGCAAGATCTGTTTTAATTCAAATAAATTTATTTAAAAGCCTGACCGAGGTGCAACAACAATACATTCAAATATCGCTCATTCAGTTCTCAAAATAGCAGTCAAAATGTCTTTCTTTAATATTTTTGACGTGAAGAATATGTCATAAATAAACATTATCTGTAACGATACTGAAAGCTTATTTATGTGTTGTTCTATTCACGTGCATTTTTGCTCAGTATTTACCCTGTTTATTATTTAGTGTTAAGTATAAAACTCACAGATGAACTTTTCACATTGACAGCGAGAGAAATTCATGATTTCTTTTTCCACATTATTGTTTTCAAGTGCAGGATTACAGTACAATGCACAAAATGACTTAGGAAACAGCCAAATATTATTTAGATGATTTCTGACAGATGCTTAAATACATAGATGGGTGGGATTTTGTCTAGTTCTGACAGTTTGACTCACTGCAGTGTATTGTTTGGCCCAGATTGTATGGCAGTAATGATGGTGGAACTGTCACCATGCCCCTTCATTATTTCCCTGAAAACTGATGGTAACCTCTGGAGTCACCAAATGTGCAATTAAACAAGGACTATACTTCGCTATAGAATATGCAGAGTGATGGTATAGTGGTGAGCATAGCTGCCTTCCAAGCAGTTGACCTGGGTTCAATACCCGGCCATTGCAGTGTTACGGGGCGGCAGGGTGGCTCAGTGGTTAGCACTGCTGCCTCACAACATCAGGGTCCCAGGTTTGATTCCAGCCTTCACACTGTCTGTGTGGAGTTTGTACATTCGCCCTGTATCTGCGTGGGTTTCCTCCGGGTGCTCCGGTTTCCTCCCACAGTCCAAAGATGTGCAGGTTAGGTGAATTGGCCATGCTAAGTTGCCAATAGTATTAGGTGCATTAGTCAGAGGGAAATGGGTCTGGGTGGGTTACTCTTTGGAGGGTTGGTGTGGACTTGTTGGGCCGAAGTGCCTGTTTCCCACACTGTAGGGAATCTAATCTAATCTAAATTCCTGTGAGCGGAGATCAATTCAGAAATCACTGAACTGATGAAATCGGCCCATTTTGCACTGTATTATCACTGTTAAAAGCAGCCCAAAAACTACGACTTGTTACTAATTGTGTTATTTTCCCAACACCAGGGAATCTCTTCTAGCCTTGGAAAACCAATGTGATATTTTTCAAAATCAACACTTTTCATCCAATAATAATCCCAAGTTTTGTAATGTAATAAAATGTAACATTTATTATGATATTTAAATTTACAATAGAAGTATGTCAATCTTTATTTTAATCTGTTGTAAAATTTATCAAAAGTGAAAGGTGGTCATTGCATTTTACTTCCTGGTTTGCTGTCTGTGAAAATACTTCAATGTGATTAGCTGCTTATCCTGCTTGCTGACATCATTACTGCTGGATAGCAAGAAGTCTCATGCCAAATTCAAATTAACATTAGAAAAGAGGAAACGTGTGCCAGAGAGTTAGTGATGAGCAGGATTCTCTGCAAAATCTAGGCCAATAAATACTTATTGTCTGTTTGTTGGGATCATTTCCAAGCTCAAATCCTCTGCTTTTACTTATTTACTCAAATTTCTGCAAAGGTTGCAATGCTTTTGTCTTCTTCAACATGCCTGAGCTGCTGACTTTCTGCTCAGTACTGATGACAATTTTATTGGACTCAGTTTGATCTGTATTTTTTTGGTTTTCATCTTGCTTGTCCAGAGGTTTCACTACTTTATCACACTGTGACCCTCCAGTACGATTCTGTTTCTCCTTTTCCAAGGCTTTCTCCATCTCTGTGTAATAGTCCAAAGCCTTTCGCACAGGGTCAATGATGTGTTGCTGTAAAACACACACATTGCTTTTAATACTGCTGAGAGTTAAAATGTGATAATTCAATACAATGACAAATAAGTGTAAATAACCTTGCCTACTAAAATTATGTAAGAAGTGTGGGTTCTTCTGGCACACAGTGGTAGTGTCCCTAGCTCTGAGCAAAGCGGCCTAAGTTCAAGCCCCACCTGCTCCAGGATGTGTAATAACATCTCTGAACAGGTTGATTATAAAATGTCTACATCCAATTGGCATGGTGCTAAAAGAAAAAGGTATCATTTTAAAACTGAGGAAAATTTAGGTTAGAATCGTATGAGCAGTACACTCTACTTCTTCCTTAACCAAGTACCAGCTTTTTAACAGTTTTCTGCATCACTAACAGTGTTGCTGGTAACAACAGATGGATTTGTAGCAGTTTAAGATGATGGGGCAGCTTCTCAAGATGCTCTTCTCACCGGCAAATGGAACAGGCAATAAATGCTCGCCTTACTAGTGATCCATGGACAAGTGAAAAAACACGATTTACTCAACTCAAATGTTTTGATAATTCAAATTTTGCCACATGACAATTATCAGGAGTGGGATATACTGGAGTAGTCAGTAATTCTATGTATATGTTTAAATGTCGCAAGACCTTCTCACTTGAGAACAAATAAGATGGAGTGACATGCACTCAAGTTGAATATTTCCTCTGTTATGTAATACTGGCAATTTTATTATATTACAATGAAGGGAATTGCAACTTAACGTTTCTTTTCTCTTTGGATGCTGGTTATTCCTGGATTGCAGTTTCATTACAGAGCACAGCACAGTCCTGCTTAGCCACTTGAGTGTCAGGAGTCTGACAACTCATCTCTTCTTGATGAATGCTTATCAAGAAGTATGCAATCTGACAAGATACAAAATTTAGAACTACCTGTCTGGTACCGTTATACCTACTTATGGATGCCACAGTGGCTCAGTGGTTAGCATTGCTGCCTCACAGCGCCAGGGACCCGGATTCGGTTCCATCCTCGGAAGACTGTGTGAATGTTTGCACATTCTTCCTGTGTCTGCATGGGTTTCCTCCAAGTGCTCTGGTTTCCTCCCACAGTCTAAAGATGTACAGGTGAGGTGGATTGGCCATGCTAAATTGTCCGTAGTGTCCAGGACGTGTAGGCTAGGTAGATTAGCAATGGGAAGTGCAGGGTTCAAGGCATGGGGTGAGTCAGGGTTGGATGTTCTTCGGATGGTCAGTGTGGACTTGATGGGCCAAATGGCTTGCTTCCACACTTTAGGGAATTCTATATATACTCAAATGTATCTTAATTATCTGTCACATCCATATGTAGTTGATAATGTTTAACTAAATAAATTTCCCTTAGCTTCTCCTGTTCCACAGAAAGTACCCAAACCATTTCAACCTTTTCTCATAGTTATAATTCTCAATTCTTTGTAAATCTTCTAAGTATTCTCTCTAGTATAATTACATCTATCCTATAATACACTGAACAGAAAAATGCATAATGCACTAGCTGCAGCCTCTTCTGTGTTTTGTTTGATTCTGGTAAAGCTTGTTGTCATAATCTAGGCCATGGCTAATAAAGGAAACAATCCCACAAGAGTTAGTGATGGTGTATTGGCAATGTCACTCAACTAGCAATCCCACAACCCCAGGTGGATTAGAGGACTCTTTTAAGAAAGGCCCATTGAATTAAGTGCCATTTAGATACTTCACTGACCACTAGTGAGGCCTTTCCCTGGACCAAGGATCCCAGACTAATTACTGATTGAAAGCAACGTATACTCATCAGTACTGCCTGTTAATGCCATTGTATAGGAGAGGTCTAGGATCAGCGCCAATGGCTGAGGGAAGGATAGGTTACTGGATCACTGGGTTTCTGGGTCCATCAATGACGCGCCTGATAATGAAAGTTTCAAACTCCCCCTCCTGCTCTGCCAGAGTTGCCTTTTCAGGTTCCACGCATGGTGACAGGCAAGCCCACTAACGGTTCAACACCAGCGGTAGCAAGATGACACCCTAAATGGGCATTAATCGCTCATATTTGGGCCTCACTTGGTAGCACGTTGGGAAGGATGGGGAAGCATTGCCACTCTGCATATAGTTGTGACGGAGGCAGGAAGGCAGCAGTAGTCAAATCACCATCCTCCCACCTGATTTATTGCCCCCCCAACACCAAACCACCATGGCAAAGGACACAAAATTCCACCCAATACTGTTACCCTTAGCTCGGTGTGGTAGCACCTGAATAGTAGAAATATACAAAATGGCCAGCACACACAGGCTTCTTAGTTTTGAGAATTCCTGCGTTTCCTGGCAACCTTTACCTAGCAATGTTCCTTCAAGCAGAGTTTCAAAGACTCAAGCCTATGAGAGATAAAATTTCTCTTTACCTCAGTCTTAAATGGGAAACATCTTATTCTTAAACTGTGTCCCATAGCCCTAGTCTCTCCCACAAGGGAAGCATTCTTTCAGCAGCCACCCTGTCAAGTTGACTAAGAGTTAGGAATTAACCTGAAGGAGGAGAAACAGCTTAAATAGCAGCTGGGCTTGCAACCTTGTTATACCAGTCAAAGAGATAGATCTTTATGGGTTAAAATTATTAGGGTCCAAATGGAGGCACCAAGACTAATACAGGACTCTCTCTCCCTGTAGCAAAGGTTTCAGGAAGTTATCATCAATTATGGAAGTCTGACTAGTACCTTTGCCATAGTGATTCAGGGAAGTGGCTGCAACATGGGGGGAGAAGAGGTAATTCATTATTTCCTGGTGACTAAGCCCCATGTCTTTTCAAACACATTGATATGTTTTCTCTGAGTGGAATATACACCCTAACTTTCTTATGATGAATGGCCATTGGTAAACCTGGTGGGAGCAGGAAATTAGTAAGTTGAATAGGGATGCAGTGGTAGTTTCCATTTTTCATTATGTCTCTATCGTAGCCTCAGGTCTCCAAAGGGGATCTCCAGCTAGTAAACCAGAGACAAGGGAGGAGATGACAGCATGTGTCACTGAACTAATAATTCAATGGTCCAGTCTAATGCTCTGGAAACATCAGTTTTCATTTTATCATGGTAATTAATTCAATTCATAAATCTGAAATATAAAGTTAGTCTCAGTAGTGATGCCATGTAACTGCCATTGACTGCCAAAATCAGTTAACACACACCCTCAGGGAAAGAAAGCTGCCATTTTTATCCATTCTGTCTTACATGTGAAACCAAACCTACAGCAATGTGGCTGGCTCTTAATGTCCTCTGAAAAGGCTTAGCAATCCATGTAGTTCAAGGACAATTAGGGATGGGTAACAAAATGCTGGTCTTGCCAATGGTGCCCAAATTCTATGCTGAAACTTTATTGCTGGAACAGCACAGCAGGTCAGGCAGCATTTAGGGAACAGAAGATTCGACGTTTCGGGCACATGCCCTTCTTCAGGAATGTTCCTGAAGAAGGGCATGTGCCCGAAACGTCGAATCTTCTGTTCCCTAGATGCTGCCTGACCTGCTGTGCTGTTCCAGCAATAAAGTTTCAGCTTTGATCTCCAGCGTCTGCAGACCTCACTTTCTCCTCTGCCCAAATTCTATGTAAAAGAAAATAATCTTTGAAAGATAATTTTGGTTGCATTCTAACAAGATAGAATATCCATTCCACTTGGAACAAACATATCAACATGTTTGACCTGGTACATCAGAGCTTGGCAAACATAAGGCAATTATTTCAAGAAGGAGGGAGGAGAGAAACAGTAATACAGAACATTCACCTGAACATCAAAGTATGGAAAATGCTAATGACAAGATGGGCTAAATGGCCTACCCCTGCTCCCTTTTTTATGATTCTATGGTCACCTTGATATTGGATTATATTACAATTTATCATTTGAGTTTTTAAAGCATAAACTGGATTTCGAATACATGTATTGTGGCTATTAAACCTGTGGAACCTTCTTCTCTACCTGACCAATTTGGTGAAAAAGGCAAATTCCTGCCACTGAGAGGAAGTGGCTGTCGACAAGTCACATGACATGGCAATGCCTGCTTGGAAAAGATAGTTAGAAGGACTGATGACTCACCTCCAAACTGGGGAATAGATTTGCGAGTTCGATAAACAATGGCAGCAACACAAAGCGGATGAAACCTGTTTGGGAAGATGGCTTTGTCACCTTGTCCCTGTCCATGAATGGAGACACTGGCAACCCTTCTAGCTTCTCCATGTCACTCTATAAGAAATATTTGAACATGTCCATAAGATCAGAATGCAGAATTGCTAGTGTTTCAAATGATGTGTATTTAATGGCTCCCATAGACAGCACCAAATGCACTTACTGCAGAGGTAGAGAACACACAATGAGACCAAACCAGCAGTACAGTCATTGAGTCAGAGAGACATAGAGTCATACAGCACAGAAACAGAGACAATTGCATTTCTCCAACCAGCCTGTAAGCTCTACATACCCTCATAGTGACAAATTGATATAGGTCTTCATCTCTCTGAAAGAAACCTAATCAAATATCTTAAAAGAACTCAAATCCAGAGCACTTTTTTTTACACAATTAAATGTTAACAGCGAGGATGAAATGATGGTCCCAATTTTCAACTAAGTAATCCAGTGGCAAAAAGAAAAGGAATATCTTGGAATGGAGAAAAAAAATGAGCTGAGATCGAAAATGTGCTGCTTAATCTGAACCCACCCTGTTCCTGCCAAACTGGGTTAATTTCAAACAGGGACCAGATATGTATCCATTAAATTTAATAGTAAAATTTCATCTGCAGAAGTCACAAATCAATAAGCATTTCTGTTCTGTTAAGCTGATGAATAATAGAATGTAAAGTGGGAAATTTGGTTTTAATTCACTCACAGGATGTGGGCACCTCTGGCTCGGCCATCATTTATTGCCCATCCCTAATTGACCAGAGGGAAGTTCAGAATCTACCATATTGCTGTTGGTCTGGAGTCACATATAGGCCAGACCAGGTTAGGATGACAGATTTCCTTTCCTAAAGAGTATTAGTGAACCAGATGGGTTTTTCTCCCCCTGACAGTCGACAATAGTTTTGTGGTCAATACCAAATTCCAGTTTCTTTGCTGTGGTTCTGTTCGCCGAGCTGGAAGTTTTTGTTGCAAACGTTTCGTCCCCTGTCTAGGTGACATCCTCAGTGCTTGGGAACCTCCTGTGAAGCGCTTCTGTGGTGTTTCCTCCGGCATTTATAGTGGCCTGTCCTTGCCGCTTCCGGTTGTCAGTTTCAGCTGTCTGCTGTATTGGCCGGTATATTGGGTCCAAGTAGATGTGTTTGTTGATGGAGTTTGTGGATGAGTGAATTCGACTGGGACAACACTACCATTATAGGGCAAGCCAAACAAAGAACAGCCAGGGAATTCCTAGAAGCATGGCACTCATTTGTTTCCAGCTCGGCGAACAGAACCACAGCAATGAGCACCCGAGCTACAAATCTTCTCACAAACTTTGAACATCCAGTTTCTTTATCGAATTCAAATTCCACCATCTGCCATGGCAGGATTGGAACCTTGGCCCCCAAGATATTAGCTGAGTTTCTGGATTAATATCGTAGCAATAGTACCACTAGACCATCAAATACCCATTGAATATTCCTTTACAGAGCCGATCCAAATTACAGAAAACAATTTTAACTCCTAATTTTATCTGTTTGTATAATGGCTCTATTATTGATGGATGTCAGTTTTCAAGCTAATTATTTTAAAACTAACTATTGGAATTTATATATGACCAGTTACTGGAATTAATCACCAGCTGAATGAGCTAAATCAGTTCAGATAAATTGTAAATTGTGGCAAGGTCAGGATAAACAGTCAGAAAAGCAATAACAATCTCTAAACTCTCCATCCTTGCTGCTAAATGCTTCAGACGACTGTCAAGGTAGTGCCTGTAAATAGAAACCTAAATAGAGACAGTATATACCAAACAAGGTAGCCATTTTCTAATTTCCAATCAAAACCAAATTTAAACATTTATTTGCATTGAATGTAGCGATATAATACTAAAAGCTACTAAATTACATGAAAATTAAGGATTTAAAAATACTTTAAAATTTCTACAGTATTGTGACAGAACTCAACACAGACTTTCACTGATGTGGATTATAATGCTGAATCTGCACGCCATAATATTTAGATGTACAACTCTTCAGAACCACTTGTTCTTTTTTATAATTAAATTTCCCATTGGAATCCCAAATCCACAATTATCTCCTTTTTGGATCCAGCTCAGCCTTATGTTTTCAACAGAAAAATTATGAACAACAACATGAAGTTTCTAACTGTATTTCTGACAACATTAATTACATAAGGGCCTGGAACTTTACAGTTAAGAATTTTGTTGGGCTCCTTAGTGGGCACAACTCTTATGACATTTTAATTTTTTCTTAGTTCTAATCGAAAACTTCTTTTAAGTGCCACTCCAGAACCAGAGTGAGAGTTGATCCAAAATAGGTTGTTTCTTTACGCTTAGAACATTGACAGCTCTGGTCTGCAAAGCTTCTTTCTTACGTATTCAACTGGCAAAGAACTATCTTCTACTACTGTTACCTGAAGAAGTCAGAATCCTTGGAGACACCATCTGGTTTCCTTACAGAATTGCTAATATCCACTCAATTTTGAGTAAGAGTATTCTGAACATCCTACAATTTCTAGCAAAAGGGTACACGGCAAATGTCAGTATCCATTCACCACTCCGTTCCCATTGTAATTCATTGCACCAATATCCTTAACAAAATGGTTCTATTGTATTTAATGTTTTCAGGTTACCTGATTGAAAAACTCCTGCAATAAGCAATCCAGCCAAGGTTCAGCTACATCCAATGGTCGAGCTTCATTGGAAATGTCGCTTACTTTTATAATAATCATTGTAAGCTGTAAGCAAACAGTAATAAAAAGAGTCTGAACTTACTTTGTTCAAAGCAACCAAGTGGAAATGTTGAGGCTACTTTATTTTCTCAGGCTATTTGGTCACAGCTGTGAGACTCTTAAAAATATGCAAGCATTTTTACAAATGGAAACAGACAAACATGTGGCCAACTGAATCTCTGGACACCAACATAATTCTATGTCCTTCATGTTCTATTGTCTTAAATAATTGAAATGGTCAAATTATGAATTTAAAAGTTATCATTTTAATTGTAAGGCACTGCTGCCTTACAGTGCCAGGGACCCAGGTTTAATTCCAGCCTTGGGTGACAGTCTGTATAGAGTTTGCACATTCTCTCCATGTCGGCATGGGTTTCCTCCGGTTTCCTCCCACAGCCCAAAGATGTGTAGGTTAGGTGGATTGGCCAGACTGAATTCCCCATTGTGTCCACGAATTTGCAGGCTAGGTGGGTTTGCCATGTGAAATGCAGGTTTATGGGGATAGAGTAGGGGTGTGGGTCAGGTGGGATGCTCTTCAGAGGGGTGGTGTGGACTCAACGGGCTAAATGACCTGCTTCCACACTGTAGGGATTCTATGATTCTATGAAAAAAATATGTGCACTGGTTTCATCTTATTTATTTAGGAACTGTGAACATTAAATTACCATTTATTGTTTATATTGGACAGAAAAGACTTTGTATGCTTGATAGAGGAGCTGACAATATTCATATACATTCCAAACTCATAAACTCAAGGAGTTAAAAGGACGAGGGCTGCAAGCACATACAAACACTACCATGTGCAAGTTCTCCTCCAAGCCACCCACCATCTTGACTTAGAAATATATCACTGTTTCTTCATTGACGCTGGGTTGGATTTCAGGAATTTCCTCCTTAACAGTACTGTTAAGGTGTATCTATACCACATCAATACCAGTGGTTCAAGAAGGCAGCTTACCACCACCTTCTCAAGGTCAATTAGGAATAGGCAATAATTGGTGGCACAGCCAGTGATGCCCACGTCCCATGAAACAATATACAAAAAACCAAAAGCAGAGAAGAAGACATGTCCAAACTGAAATATTGAAAAAAGAACATTAAAGAAAGAGATGAGTCATGTCATAGAGATGTGCAGCATGGAAATAAATCCTTCGGTCCAACTCATCCATGCCGACCAGATATCCCAACCTAATCTAGTCCCATTTGCAAGCACTTGGCACATTTCCCTTTTATCCCTTCATGTTCATATACCCATCCAGATGCCTCTTAAATGTTGTAATTGTATCAGCCTCCACCACTTCCTCTGGCAGCTCATTCCATACACACACCACCCTCTAAGTGAAAACATTTCCATTAGGTCCTTTTTAAATTTTTCCCTTCTCACTCTAAACCTATGTCCTCTAGTTCTGAAGTTCCCCACCCCAGGGAAAAACCTTTGTCTAAGAAGTTTGAGTGGCTCTGAGGCCCAGAAGGGAAAGGGGGAGAAGAGGAGAGCGCTAGTTTTAGGAGATTCTGTAGTTAGAGGGACAGACAGGTGGCTCTGTGGACAAGGGTGAGACTCTCGGATGGTTTGTTGCATCCCGGGCGCCAGGGTCCGAGACGTCTCAGACCGTATCTTCAGAATCCTTAAGGGGGAGGGTGTGCAGCCAGAAGTCGTGGTGCACATTGGCACCAACGACATAGGTAGGAAGAGGGGTGGGGAGGTCATTCAGGAGCTCAGGGAGTTAGGCTGGAAGCTAAAAGCTAGAATGGACAGAGTCGTCATCTCTGGGTTGTTGCCGGTGCCACGTGACAGTGAGGCAAGGGAGAGAGTGCAGTTGAACACGCGGCTGCAAGGATGGTGTAGGAGGGAGGGCTTCAGATATTTGGACAATTGGACTGCATTCTGGGGAAGGTGGGACCTGTACAAGCAGGACGGGTTGCACCTGAACCAGAAGGACACCAATATCCTGGGAGGTAGATTTGCTAGCACTCTTCAGAGGGGGGTTTAAACTAATTTGGCAGGGGATGGGATCCGGACTTGTAGTCCAGCAAGTAGGTTAGCTGTTTTTCAGGATGTCCAAGAATGTAGGGAGGGAATACTTGCGGACACAGAGATGAGCTCAAGTGTGTATACTTCAACGCAATGAGTATCAGAAATAAGGTGGGTGAACTTAAGGCGTGGATCGGTACTTGGGACTACGATGTTGTGGCCATCACGGAAACGTGGATAGAAGAGGGACAGGAATGGTTATTGGAGGTTCCTGGTTACAGATGTTTCAGTAGGATTAGGGAGGGTGGTAAAAAAGGAGGGGGGTGGCATTGCTAATTAGAATTGGCATAACGGCTGCAGAAAGGCAGTTCGAGGGGGATCTGCCTTTGAAGGTAGTATGGGCTGAAGTCAGAAATAGGAAAGGAACAGTAACCTTGTTGGGTGTTTACTATAGGCCCCCCAATAGCAGCAGAGATGTGGAGAAACAGATTGGGAAACAGATTTTGGAAAGGTGCAGGAGCCACAAGGTAGTAGTCATGGGCGATTTCAACTTCCCAAATATTGATTGGAAGCTCTTTAGATCAAGTAGATTGGACGGGGTGGTGTTCGTGCAGTGTGTCCAGGAAGCTTTTCTAACTCAGTATGTAGATTGTCCGACCAGAGGGGAGGCCATATTGGATTTGGTACTTGGTAACGAACAAGTGATGGGCTTGTTAGTGGGTGAGCATTTTGGTGATGGTGACCACAATTCTGTGACTTTCACCTTGGTTATGGAGAGAGATAGGTGTGTGTAACAGGGCAGGTTTTACAATTGGGGGAAGGGTAAATACGATGCTGCAAGACAGGATCTGAGGAGCATAAATTGGGAGCATAGGTTGTCAGGGAAGGATGTCGTTGAAATGTGGAACTTTTTCAAGGAACAGATACAACGTGTCCTTGAGATGTATGTCAGGCAGGAAAGAGATGGTCGTGTGAGGGAACCTTGGTTGACGAGGGAGGTTGAATGTCTTGTAAGGAGGAAGAAGGAGGCTTACATAAGGTTGAGGAAACAAGGTAAAGACAGAGCGTTGAAGGGATACAGGATAGCCAGGAGGGAGCTGAAGAAAGGGATTAGGAGAGCTAAGAGAGGGCATGAAAAATCTTTGGCGGGTAGGATCAAGAGTAACCCCAAGGCCTTTTATGCGTATGTGAGAAACATGAGAATGATGAGAACGAGGGTAGGACCGATCAAGGACAGTAGTGGGAGACTGTGTATTGAGTAAGAGATAGGAGAGGTCTTGAAAGAGTACTTTTCTTCAGTATTTACAAATGAGAGGGACCGTATTGTTGAAGAGGAGAGTATGAAATGGACTGGTAAGCTCGAGGAGATACTTGTTAGGAAGGAAGATGTGTTGGGCATTTTGAAAAACTTGAGGATAGACAAGTCCCCCGGGTCTGACGGGATATATCCTGGGATTATATGGGAAGCAAGAAAGGAAATTGCAAAACCGTTGGCAATGATCTTTTCGTCTTCACTGTCAATGGGGGTGGTGCCAGGGGACTGGAGAGTGGCAAATGTTGTACCCCTGTTCAAAAAAGGGAAAACGGATAACCCCGGGAATTACAGGCCAGTTAGTCTTACTTCGGTGGTAGGCAAAGTAATGGAAAGGATACTGAGGGATAGGATTTATGAGTATCTGGAAAGACACTGCCTGATTAGGGACAGCTAGCACGGATTTGTGAGGGGTAGGTCTTGCCTTACAAGTCTTATTGAATTCTTTGAGGAGGTGACCAAGCATGTGGATGAGGGTAGAGCAGTGGATGTAGTGTACATGGATTTTAGTAAGGCATTTGATAAGGTTCCCCATGGTAGGCTTATGCGTAAAGTTAGGAGGCGTGGGATAGTGGGAAATTTGGCAGTTGGATAGAGAACTGGCTAACCGGTCAAAGTCAGAGAGTGGTGGTAGATGGTAAATATTCAGCCTGGAGCCCAGTTACAAGCGGAGTCCCGCAGGGATCAGTTCTGGGTCCTCTGCTGTTCGTAATTTTTATTAATGACTTGGACAGATGATTGGTGGAGTTGTGGATAGTGAGGAGGGCTGTTATCGGCTGCAAAGGGACTTAGATATGATGCAGAGCTGGGCTGAGGAGTGGCAGATGGAGTTCAACCCTGTCAAGTGTGAGGTTGTCCATTTTGGAAGGACAAATAAGAATGCGGAATACAGGGTTAACGGTAGGGTTCTTAATAAGGTGGAGGAGCAGAGGGATCTTGGGGTCTATGTTCACAGATCCTTGAAAGTTGGATAGAGCGTGTAAGAAGGCCTATGGTGTATTAGCGTTCATTAGCAGAGGGATTGAATTCAAGAGTCGTGAGGTGATGTTGCAGCTGTATAGGACCTTGGTAAGGCCACATTTGGAGTACTGTGTGCAGTTCTGGTCGCCTCATTTTAGGAAAGATGTGGAAGCTTTGGAGAGGGTGCAGAGGAGATTTACCAAGATGTTGCCTGGAATGGAGAATAGGTCGTGTGAGGATAGATTGAGAGTGCTTGGCCTTTTCTCATTGGAACAGCGAAGGATGAGGGGTGACTTGATAGAGGTTTATAAGGTGATCAGGGGAATAGATAGAGTAGACAGTCAGAAACATTTTCCCCGGGTACAACAGAGTGTTACAAGGGGACATAAATTTAAGGTGAAGGGTGGAAGGTATGGGGGGATGTCAGGGGTAGGTTCTTTACCTAGAGAGTGGTGGTGGCATGGAATGCGCTGCCTGTGGGAGTGGCAGAGTCAGAATCATTGGTGACTTTTAAGCGGCAATTGGATAGGTACATGGATAGGTGCTTAAGCTAGGACAAATGTTCGGCACAACATCGTGGGCCGAAGGGCCTGTTCTGTGCTGTATTGTTCTATGATCTATGTTCTTTGTCTATTTACCCTATCCATGCTCCTCATGATTTTTAAAATCTCTATAAGGACAACCGTCAGCCTCCAACACTGCAGGGAAAACAACCCTAGCCTATTCAGCTTCTCCCTTATAGCTCAAATCCTCCAATCCTGGCAACATCCTTATAAATCTTTTCTGAACCCTTTCAAGTTTCACAACATCCTTGCAATGCTTGAACCACAACTCTCCCGTCCAAAGTCCTTGTATCCTGGAAGGATCATGTAAAATAACTGAGAAATAACTAGAAAGAAAACATTTCCCATGTATCTACAATCATTTCTCTCCATCTTAGTTATCCTTAATAAACTACAGCAATTTTCACTCTACTCATTTCATCATTTCCCCAACCCCAAACCAGGGCATAATTTGGACTGACAGTTTGAAATGGGCAATGTCAATATTGTGTTATATTTTCACGCTAATGAAATTGAAATGAGGAAGAGATGCAGAACAAATGGCTGAATGAATGTGCCCATTTCATAGAAGAAGCCAGCCAATGATGCCTATTTTATTCTCCTATTTGATGCACATATACATAAGGCAGAAGATTTGAAATGAAAACAGACATAGAGTATGATTTGGAGACTGGTGTTTGACTGAGGTGTACAAAGTTGAAAATCACAACACAACAGGTTACAGTCCAACAGGTTTAATTGGAAGCACTAGCTTTCAGAGCGCTGCTCCTTCATCAGGTGACTGTGACAATCACCTGATGAAGGAGCAACGCTCAGAAAGCTAGTGCTTCCAATTAAACCTGTTGGACTATAACCTGGTGTTGTGTGAGTTTTAACTAATGACATAGAGTATGTCATCTTTTTGGCAACCTATTCATATAGCAATATTTTATTCCATGAATAGGTAAAATTCATCAGTTATTTTGAGAACAGTGGATGGATTTAAAATTGATAAATTAAAAATAATGTGAATATGAGGGTGTTGCCAAGAACACTCATCAATTTTTAGGATATGTATTGAACACAGCTGAATAGGAACTAAGGCACATTATTATCAGCTCATTTGTGAAGTTATATTTAGAATAATTCATGAATGCTTGAGTGCCCTAACTTCAAATGGGCCTTGATATATTGGAGAAACCAAAATAACTCCAAATCTCTGCGCCACTAAGTTATGAAGAGTCAAACTTGGAAGTTAAGTGATTTTCTTCAGAGCAACATAGCTGAAGATGGGGCATGATCTAAATCTTGAACATAATTTGAGACATGTATAAACTAGATAGAAGGCTAGTGCAGATGCAAGTCAACAAGGGCGGCACGGTGACACAGTGGTTAGCACTGCTGCCTCACAGCACCAGAGACCTGGGTTCAATTCCCGCCTCAGGCGACTGACTGTGTGGAGTTTGCACATTCTCCCCATGTCTGCGTGGGTTTCCTCCGGGTGCTCCAGTTTCCTCCCACAGTCCAAAGATATGCAGGTCAGGTGAATTGGCCATGCTAAATTGCCCGTAGTGTTAGGTAAGGGGTAAATGTAGGGGTATGGGTGGGTTGCGCTTCGGTGGGTCGGTGTGGACTTGTTGGGCCGAAGGGCCTGTTTCCACACTGTAAAGTAATCTAATCTAATCTAAAGGCACAAGCTATAGATGCAGCCTTCCCAAAACTGCCCATATCATGGTTAAAAAAATGTTTAAGAGAAACCTATTTGACTTGGACTATGATGCTTGAGAGGAACATTTTAAGTAGTCTCAAGTAAGATTAAGATTTAAAGGCTTTGCCTCCCTCCAATCAGAAGATACATGAACTGTTCCTTAGGACAACAATTTAAAATTGTGTCACTTCACTTAATTGATTCCTACTGACCATTTGTCCAATGGTACATAACTGGAGTAAGCCTTCCTCTTAAGAATCAGATAAAATGTTAACTCAACATATATAGCAACATTTAATCAATTGAATATCCAGTAGATAAATGTAACATGCATGTAACCTCAGAGAACTTCACTGGAGGAGAATGTGGGACACCTGGAAATGTTGTGCAGCCGGTAATTAATGAAGGTTTTACAAACCTGGGTTAATTAGTAGTATAGTGGAGGGCTCAAGTAAGATCTCACAGAACAGCTTCCAGTGGAAGTTTCAGAAAGAGGAATGGTGCAGGGAATTGGAAGGATGAACATTCAAAGGAAGAGAATGCCTGCTCAATGTTCATTGGAGGAAACCTGAAAGAAGCCGTGGAGAGGAATATGACAGTGTCATGGTATGCTAATTCTCTCATGTTTCAGCAGTGCCAACTGAGAACAGGTTATGGCAGTCACTGTTTATTCTTCTTTTTTGACACCAAGATAGTGTTCCACCTCATTAATCAAGAGCTGTACAACTCAACCTTCTGACTGCACTGTGATTCAGGAGTTCATTCATTCTATAGCTAACAAAACGTGTTGTAAAATCCCCTGATGTTCATAGCTGGAATGAATTCCTTCCTCCAATTCAACAGTATGCTACTAATATTTCTATTATATCTATCTCAAGATAACTGGGCAAAATTTTCAAATGCTTATTTGAATCTCAGGTGCTCAGTATTGCTGCAGGAGAAATGTGTACACTTTGCTAATGAAAGATAGGGAAACACAAGGAGACATACAAGACAACACAGAGCTACCCATACCACCCTATGAGGAATAGGCCATAATGTTGCTGGGGAAATATTCCATTTAACTGTGGGAGAAGTGTAATCACTGAGGCGTTGCAAATTGTAGACAAAACCAATAGCATGGCATCCCTGTGAAGCAGCAGACAATCAAGTACTTCCTCGTCATTTGCTATCTCTTTCATCTCAAGGGGTCAGGAACATCTTTCTTTGTTTAATCCTCCTCTCCTACATATTCACCACACAGGATAGAGGAAAATCAAGATGAGTAGGTGAGAATATAAGAACATGAGGAATAGGAACAGGTTAAGAAATAACAGCAATCAATATAGTCACCCAAGCCTCCTGTGCCATTCAATATGATCATGGCTAATCTTCTGCCTCAACTTTACTTTCCCACTCTCCACATATTTGTTGAATCTACATGTTATCACAGTCTTAAAAACATTAACTGATAGAGCATTGTTCCATGCATGATCTTTTTTGTAATCCACTCGTTGGATGTGGATATTACTGGCTGGCCGGCAATTATTGCCCATTATTAGTTGCCCTTAAGAAGGCAGTGGTGAGCTGCCTCTTGTATCACTGCAACCCACAATGTCATTAGAAAGGGAATTCCATGATTATGATCCAATAAAAGTGAAGTCACTTTCAAGGCAGGATGTGAGTGGCTTGAAGAGGAACTTGCATGTGGTAGTGTTCCCATATATCTGCTACATTTTTCATTCTAAACGGAAATGGTCGTGGATTTGGAAGGTGCCACCTAAGGATCTTTGGTAAGTGTCTGCAGTGCATCTTGTAAATGGCACACTGCTGTTACAAAGGCCTTGTAGTGAATGCTTTTGGAAGTGGTGTCAATTAAATAGGCCACTTTGTCCCAGGTGGTGTCAAGCTTCTTGAGTTTTGTTGGAACTACACCCATCCAGATAGATGGGGAATATTCAATCACACTCCTAACTTGTGTCTTGTAGGTGGTGGACAGGCTTTGTAGAGTCAGGAAGTGAGTCACTCATTGCAGTATTCCTCACCTCTTGTGGCTGTTGTGTCTGTGTGGTGAATCTGGCTGAGTTTCAGTTTTATCCTGACAATTCCCTTCAGGATTTTGTATGTTTCATAAGAGTTCACGGAATATCAACCCACTTTACTCGCCATATCATCATAGGCCAAGGTCTCAATCTCTAGAATTAATCTATTGATCTTTCACTGTACTACCTCCAATGCAGTACGGATTAAATATTTCCTTAAGCATAGAAACTAAAGCTTACATCATATTCTGTATGTGATTTCACCAAGTCCCTATTTGTATCAAAACATCTTTACTCCTGTATACCAATCCTCTTTCAATAAAGGCCAATTTGCCATTGCCTTCCTAATTTCACAAATTTTCCATGGTAGGGAGAGTGGCACTGAATATGGCACCACAAAGACACCAGACACAGGGATCAGAGATGATACAAGAACTAAAAGCCAAGGGCATGGACGATGTTTTTTACTGAGTTCTCCCTTCAGTGCCCAGATACAGCTGTTTGGCTGGTGTGAACATGTTCCAGCTGTATCATGGAATGGCTGTTTAACTTAAACATTTTCAAGGACAAATGAATTTTGCTTACAACTTATGTGTATTTGCCCAGAAAGTTGGAAAATTATATTGTGAGAAATGAGTTTCTGAGAGGAACCCCAATTCAGTTAAAGCAAAGGCAGAGAATCCTCATGTACTAAAAGTATATGTTTTCATACATCTCTGAAGGTCTGGATAAAATAGAGAAATACATACTGCTAAATGTTTACTAATCAAACTTCACTTTTCTTGCCCCATCATTTTGATTAATTGCTTTTCTAATTAATTTGCACTTGCGGAGATCACTTCATTTAAATAAGCTTTGCATATACCCTGTTTACAGATTAGCAGTGTTCCAGTTTCTAATTGTCCACATTACATGCAAGGGTAACAGGCTCTATATAGAGCTCAGACTTCCACCCCTGAATAATACATATAACAAAATTATAGCGTTATCCACACCAATGTCTCATTCATTTAGGTTGTACAGCAAACTAAATGACTGTGAGACAGTGACTCTAAGAGTGTGGCTGAAATAACTTGGTACTCACGATGTCCTTGTGGTTTTTGTTGTTAAAATCAAACACTGACACAATGGATCTGAACTGATTCAGAATCTCATTATGACGAGTCATGTCTGTGGCAAGAACACACCTGATGGAAGATAAAATTGACATTAGTTCAAGAGTCTGCAGAGATGTTCCACCTCGTCCATATACATAGGTACCTATTTCCGAATGCAGAGAGGAATTTCACCCATCAGCAACATCAAGTGTGCTGCATTTGATCTTCTGACATAATAGGAAGAGACAAGGTTTCTCCACCGCCCACCCAGAAACCCAACAGATTGCACAGAGTATTAAAAATTACTTTTTCATTTAGATATGTACAGACACGAGTTACTATTTGTTTAGACTACTTTTTCATTGAAGCCATGTTGTTTTTGTCATGATACTAATAAATATGGACTAATGATTTTCAAAGTCCATCACCTTATTTTAGTAACTGGTTACTTTCATGGACTGAAATCACTTTTAAAAAGGAAAAACACTGACATAATATATCCAGTTAAAAATCACACAACACCAGGTTATAGTCCAACAGGTTTAATTGGAAGCACACTAGCTTTCGGAGCGACGCTCCTTCATCAGGTGATTGTGGAAGGAGCGTCGCTCCGAAAGCTAGTGTGCTTCCAGTTAAACGTGTTGGACTATAACCTGGTGTTGTGTGATTTTTAACTTTGTACATCCCAGTCCAACACCGGCATCTCCGAATCATAATATATCCAGGGTGAGTATTTGATCACACAGGTTAGCCAAGCTTCAGGAAATCAATGTGAAATAAACAAAATCATCTTGAACCGTAACTAACATTTTCTCAAAAGACATTGAAAAGTAGTGTACCCTGTCAGGCATAGAAAGGCTCTCATTTCCCCTTTTTAATTCACATTTCTAGAGCGAGTTTCACATATTGGAGATGAAAGGCATAATCCGCATTATCAAACTTTTAAATAGTGAACTCAGCTGCTACAATACATAAACCAGCTTATATTTCAGCCAATTGCTTGTGGCTGACCAGGGGTGATGGATTTGTGACTGCAAAACTGGAGGAAGCTCTCTCTTTCTCAGCCACTCAGAAATTAAAAGTGCTTGATTACGGAAATGATTAAAAAGAGAAACCAGAACCACTCCCCCCCTCCCCCCAACTCCCTCCTCACCCCCACTCCCCCCCACACCACCGCCTCCCCTAACTCCACCCCCCCATCTCAAACAACAACTGAAATATTGGTTTCTGTTGAAGATCCAAGACATCAATTAAACAGCCTTGATCACAAATTAAATATCTGGATTAGTGGTGCTGGAAGAGCACAGCAGTTCAGGCAGCATCCGAGGAGCAGTAAAATCGACGTTGCGGGCGAAAGCCCTTCATCAAGAATACAGGCAGAGTTACCTTGAGCCACCTAGGGCACTGGATGACATCCTGCCCCTACAATATTCACAAGGACTTTTCCCCCACTGCTCTCTATAGCAAAGAGTTCCAAAGACTCAGAACACTCGGTAGAAGAAATTTCTCCTCATCTCAAGTCTTAAATTGGCATCCCTTCATTTGGAGATGATGTCTTGTGATCCTAGACTCCCATGTGAGGAGTCAAAACATATGGCACTGGAAAAACACAGCCATCACACGTTTTGGCTCTGATCTCCATCATCTGCAGTCCTCACTTTCTCCTCTCCCATGCCTCTCAGCATTTGTCTTAATACTCCTGTAGTTTTCAGTGAGATTGATCCTCTCCACCCTTCAGGCAATCTGCCTGTGTTCTTGATGGAGGGCTTTTGCCCAAAACATCAATTTTACTGCTCCTCAGATGCTGCCTGAACTGCTGTGCTCTTCCAGCACCACTAATCCAGAATCTGGTTTCCAGCATCTGCAGGCATTGTTTTTACCACAAATTAAATATTTCTATGCAAAAGACATCCTAAGTTTTTTTAACTGTATTTTTTTCCATCTTCCTTTGTAGTGGATTCTATCTTGTTTAAATTTTTTCGTGACTATGTATATGCATCATTGATAAGGTTCCCCATGATAAGCTCAGTCATAAAGTCAGGAAGTATGGGATACAGGGAGATTTGGCTATCTGGATTCAGAATTGGTTGGCTGACAGAAGGCAGAGAGTGGTTATAGATGGAAAGTATTCTGCCTGGAGGTCAGTGTTGTGTGAGGTCCCGCAGAGCTCTGTTCTTGGGCCTCTGCTCTTTGTAGTTTTTATAAATGACTTGAATGAGGAGGTTGAGGGGAGGGTTAGTAAATTTGCAGACGTCACAAAGGTTGGAGGTGCTGTCGATAGTATTGATGGCTATTGCAGGCTGCACCGCGACATTGACAGGATGCAGAGCTGGGCTGAGAAATGACAGATGGAGTTCAACCTGGATAAATGCGAAGTGATGCATTTTGGAAGGTCGAACTCGAATGCTGAATACAGGATTAAAGACAGGATGCTTGACAATGTGGAGGAACGGAGGAATCTTGCTGTGCAAATACATAGATCCCTCAAAGTTGCCACCCAAGTGGATAGGGTTGTTCAGAAAGCATATGATGTTTTGCCTTTCATTAACAGGGGATCGAGTTTAAGAGCCGCAAGGCTTGTTACAGCTCTACAAGTCCCTGGTGAGACCCCACTTGGAATATTGTGTCCAGTTCTGGTCGCCCTACTATAGGAAAGATACAGAGGCTTTGGAGAGCGTGCAAAGAAGGTTACCAGGATGCTGCCTGGACTGGAGAGCTTGTCTTATGAAGAGAGGTTGAATAAACTCGGACTTTTCTCTCTGGAGAGAAGGAGGAAGAGAGGAGACCTGATCGAGGTATACAAGATAATGAGAGGAATGGATGGAGTCAATAGCCAAAGACTTTTCCCCAGGGCAGGATTGACTGGTACAAAGGTTCGTAAATTTTAAAATATTAGGAGTAAGGTATAGAGGGGACTTCAAAAGAAGATTCTTTATGCAGAGAAATGTGAATGCATGGAATGTGTTGCCAGCAGTGGTGGTGGAAGCACAGTCATTAGGAACATTTAAGTGACTGCTGGACATGAACATGGAGGGGTGAGTTGAGGGGTGCATAGATTAAATTATTTTATTTTACATTAGGATTAACCCTCTGCACAACATTGAGGGCCGAAGGGCTTGTTCTGTGCTGTACTTTTCTATGTTCTAAGAAATTCTTGTAATTGGTTCCATACTGATGCAGTGGGCATTGTTACATTTTTAGTAAAGACAGGTAAAGCCTCATACTAAAAAATAATATTTAGTTTTGTTTTGGCCAATTAAAGAGATTGAAATGAGGGAGCTGGATCCCCCCTCCTCACTGTTCATAACAGTTATAAGGCAATAATGATTCAATTGCCTTATAACTGTTAAGAGCAGTGAGGAGGGGGGAACCAGATCCCTCATTTCAATCTCTTAATTGGCCAAAACAAAACTAAAAATTATTTTTTAGTATGAGGCTTTACCTGTCTTTACTAAAAATGTAACAATGCCCACTGCATCAGTATGGAACCAATTACAAGACTTCAATCATTGGGCAATAATGAATTTTTTTTCTAAATTTGAAGTGATTTAGCTGCTTTTGTGCAACACTAAGAATTTTGCAGCATTTCTGCAGCCTCTTTTCTGTTTTCCTTCAACATCGCTCAAGACAGATTACTAAGTATTTCCACCAAGCAGCACTCACTCTGTCTGAAAGTATTAGATATCCAAATTTGATGACAACACAATAAACAGCAGAGAATAAATGAGGCAAAATATCAATACTACATATGCAATTGGGCTGACATATTGCATTTGAAAATCAAATTTCAACCAACAAAGTTAACAAGTAAGATGAAAGATGTGGAATAGAGAACTGCAATGAATATAACTGAATTACAGGCTTTGAGAGGATCTGGGAATAATAATATACACATCAATGTCCAGCTGGTCTGATGCAGCAGTTTCAAAACATAATTGAGTGATAAGATGGAGATAAATGTTCTACGAACCTGCGTACAGCTTGCATCCTTGCAGGGCATGGCAGGGGTTCAGGAGTGAGAAATTGGGCACAGGGCCACATACACATAATTTGCATTGTTCCCAATTTCCCAACAAGTAGTTTGCAGGTCAGTGGGAAAGTAAAACAAGGTTGCATTACCAGTAAAGGAGAAGCTGGATTACCACAGAAAGGCTCAGGAACATTTTCTTGGTCTGTGGAACGAGGCAATGGGAATCTGACCCTGACTTCTTTAAGCGAGACCCTCTTCCCAATTTTCCTTTAATGTCATGGCTCCCTTCTGTATTTTGTGCTGGTCAAGGCATTTAACTGGCAAGGCACAAATGATTCAGGAAGGTAGTTGAAACAAAGAAGTATTTTATTTCACTAAAGATGAACACAATTGCAGGAAGTTGAGTAGGTTGAGCTTGTATTCATTGGAGTTTGGGAGAATGAGAAACACATCAGGTTCTTAAGGAGCTTGTCAGAGTAAATGCAGAAAGGTTGTTTCTTCGTTGGGAGAGAAAGCAGAATTTCAGAGCAAAGGGTCATATATTTAGACAGAAACGGTGAGGAGTAATTTTCTCTCAGAGGTTAATGATATGAAGAATTAATTACTGAAGAGGGCTGTCAAGACTGGGTCGTTAAGTGTATGGAAGGCTGAGATAGACTAATTCTTCATCAGTAAGGGACTCAAAAGTAATGGGGATAAGGCAGGAAACTGGAGTTGAGGAACAGCCATGATCTAATTGAATGACAGAGCAGACTCAATGGGCTGAATGGCCTACATCTGCTCTCATGTCTTACGGTCTTATATCAGTTTGATCTGTTAAGAGAATTTGACCTTGATCATTGGTTATTATTAATATTAAGTCTTGGTGATGTTTATTACCCAGGAGAAAAGATCCAAAAATCTATCCCAATAATTCTGTATCTGAAATGATTTTAATGTCACCAACTGCCTGTGGTCTAATGACTCTCCATTCTTCACCCTAGTCCAATGTGTGTCTTTCAGGAGTCTTGCACAATAATCTTCTGTTAAAGTGTCTGCTATATAAACAAAACCAATTTCATTGCTATTCAGTGCAACAAATGTTTTTTTCTTTAACTTCTGTAAATGAACATACTAACAGACAATTTGACATGGCCATTTTGTCTTTCAATCTGCTCCTCCACTCAATAAGATCCTGGGTGATCTGGTTCTGGTCTCAACTGCACTTCCCTATCTGACCCAGATAACCTGTTTATCAAAAATCTAACCTCACCTTGAATAAAGTTAAAGACCCAAATTCTGTTACTTTCTAGGGAAGAGAATTCCAAACTCTAACAACCCCTTTAAGCAGAAAATTTCTCATGGCGTATCTGTTTATGGTCTGCACATTCCTAAGAGGAAGTGAGGACTGCAGATGCTGGAGATCAGAGTCGAAGAGCGTGGTGCTGGAAAAACGCAGCCGGTCAGGCAGCATCTGAGGAGCAGGAGAATCGACTTTTGAGCATAAGCCCTTCATCAAGAATGAGGCTTCTGGCCCAATGCGGCTGAGAGATAAATGGGAGGTGGGTGGGGAGGGGGTTGGAGGGGGTGGAGGGTAGCTGGGTGGAAGGCAGCTAGGATTATGATAGGTAGATGGAGGTGGGGGTGAAGGCAATAGGTTGGAGAGGTGGGTGTAGCAGATTGGTGAGAAGGAAGATAGACAGGTAGGAAAGTTCAACAGGCAGTGCCAAGTTGGAAGTTTGGAACTGGGATAAGATGGGGGAGCGGACATGAGGAAACTGGTGAAATCCACATTGATCCCGTGTGGTTGGAGGGTCCCAAGGTGGAAGATGACGCTTTCTTCCTCCAGGTGTCAAGTGGCTAGAGTTTGGCGGTGGAGGAAGCCCAGGATTTGCGTGTCATTGGAGGAGTGAGAGCAGGAGTTAAAGTGTTCGACCACCAGGTAGTGGGATTGCTGAGTGCGAGTGTCCCACAGATGTTCTCTGAAACGTTCTGCAAGTTGGCATCCTGTCTCCTCAATATAGTGGTGACCACATTAAGAGCAACGGACACAGTAGATAATGTGTGTGGAGATACAGGTAAATCTCTGTTGGATGTGGAAGGATCCTTTGGGACCTTGAATAGTAGTAAGGGGGAAGGTGTGGGCACAGATTGTGCACTTCTTGCAGTGGCAGGGGAGGGTGCTGGGTGTGGAGGGTGGGTTGGTGGAGTGCGTGGACCTAAAAAGGGAGTCACGGAAGGAATGATCTCTCCAGAAATCAGGGGTTGGGAGGGAAATATATCCCTGGTGGTGGGGTCTGCTTGCAGGTGGCAGAAATGGAGGAGTTCTTGATCTATGAGGTTGGAGGCTGTTGGTGGGAGATCCCCTGAGGTGATGAGATTTTGGATGGTTTGGGAGATGATGGTTTGCTGATAAGGGTTGAACCTCACTGCCCTGAGGCTGAACACTTTAACTCCCCCTCTGCCAAGGAAATGCAAGTCGTGGGCCTCCTCCATCGTCAGACTCTAGCTACCCGATGCCTGAAGGAAGAATGCCTCATCTTCCGCCTTGGGACCCTCCAACCACATGGGATCAATGTGGATTTCACCAGTTTCCTCATTTCTGCTCCCCCACCTTATCCCAAATTCCAACTCGGCACTGCCCTCTTGAACTGTCTTACCTGTCCATCTTCCTTCACACCTATCCACTCCACCCTCCTCTCCAACCTATGACCTTTACCCCCACCTTCATCTATCCATCGCATTCCCAGCTACCTTCCCTCCAGCAGCACTCCCCAACCCTCCCATTTATCTCTTAGCCCCATTGGGCCACAAGCCTCATCCTGATGAAGGGCTTACGCTTGAAATGTCAATTCTCCTGTCCCTCAGATGCCTCCTGACTGCTGTGCTTTTCCAGTACCACACTCGTCAGCTCCACATTCCAGCCTACCCCTGGCAACCTTTGACTTCATTGTTAGGCAAGAACATACATACGTTTACTACAAATTACTTAATGACCCTGCCTCCACAGGACTCAGGAGATCCCAACAACTCTCACCTCTCTAAGGGAAAAGAATATTTTCATTTCTAGCTTAAATGGGAGATCCTAATTTTTAAACTATATTCTCTAGTGTTGGCCTCTCCCACAAGGATATTGGTAAGGCCTTTTCTGATGTATTGTGTCCAGTTCTGGTCGCACTGTTGTAGGAAGGATATTATTAAACTGGAGAGTGTTCAGAAAAGACTTACCAGGATGTGGCCAGGAGTGGAGAATTTGCAATATAAAAATAGACTAGAAAGACTGAGACTTTTCTCACGGGAGCATAGGAGGTTGAAGGGTGACCTTATTGAGATTTATAAAAACATGAGGGACATAGATAATATAAATGACAAGAATCTTTTCCCCAGGGAGTGGGAGTTCAAAACTGGGGGGCATATTTTTAAGGTGAGAGGAGAAAGATGTAAAAAAGACATGGAGGGTAACTTTTCTGCACAGAGACTAGCTCATGAGTGGAATGATTTGCCACAGGAAGTGGTGAATGTAGGTACAGTTACAATGTTTAAAGACATTTGGATAAGTTCATGAATAGGAAAGGTTCAGAGGGATACAGGTCAATGCGGGCAGGTGGGACTAGTTTAATTTGGGAACCTAGTCAGCGTTGACAGGTTGGGTCGAAGTGTCTGTTTCCATGTTGTATGACCTTATGACCCTACTGTATGCAAGCTTTGTAAAAGGGTCTAAATGCACATGCCGATAATGAGCTTTCTCATGATTTGATTGTAAAACAATATTCTTCACATTTCCCATTTGGCTGCGCTTGATGGTATCAGCCATGAACCCTCGAGTCAGTGAATATGTTATGAATAATTCACAAAAAATATAATAAACCCATCTCCCAGGGTGAATATTAATACTTACTTTATCATTCCTTCTCGAATCCGTTTAAACTGTTCTGTTGTCAAATTTCGGAATATGTTGTTTTCAGACTGTAGGTGCCAGAAATAACATAAATATTTACTAAGTGCTAATCATCAATTATAACCCAGGAACACCTCAGTAATAGCACTGGTATTGTTAGATGATTATGGGCAAAGCCATTGATTTCATTATGTGCAAAAAAAAGGATGGAATCACAGGATAAGACTCATAAAATGCTAATTAAAATAGACAGATCACAGATTATGATCCCCAAAATCAATAAAAAAATATATGAATTCACAGACAAGATTCCAAAAGTTATTAGAATCAAACAAGATAATCCACAAAAGGCTAATTAAAATCCTGGATGATGCCAAATATCATATATTGAAGGCAAATTTGACCTACTTAACTGCTATTCAGCATGTGCATCCAATTGCACATGCATCACAAAATGAATATTTAAACATGGATTGGTTCTGGGTCCTCCTTTGTCATTTATATAAATGATTTGGAAGAGAATGCAGAAGGTTAGAAGTCACGCAACACCAGGTAATAGTCCAATAGGTTTATTTGAAACCACAAGCTTTTGGAGAACTATTCCTTCATCAGCTGAAGTGCAGGCATAGAATTTCTAGGCAGAGGGATCAATGGGCAGAGAGATGAAATATCATACAAATGGTTTGAAGGTAATGGAGAATAATAAGACTTATTATTCAACACTCTAGTCACACCATTTGTATGATCTTTGATCTCTCTGCCCACTGATCTCTCTGCCTAGAAAATCTGTGCCTGTATGCTTTCCTTCACTTAACCTGATGAAGGAGCAGTGCTTCGAAAGCATGTGATTTCAAATTGACCTGTTGGAATATATCCTAGTGTCACATGACTTCTGACCTTGTCTACCCCAGTCCAACACCGGCACTTGCACATTGAGGATATAGAAGGCATGGTGAGAAAGTTTGGGGATAACACCAAAATTGGTGTCATATTAGACAGTGAAGAAGGTTTTCTAATATTACAAATGGGTCAATAAGCCGAAAAATGATAGGTGGAGTTTAATTTGGATAAATGAAAGGTGTGAATTTTGATACAAGTAACAAGGGCAGGACTTACACAATTAAAGGTCTTAGGTGGTGTTGTAGAACAGAATGACCCAGGGGTTCAGGAACATAATTCTTTGAAGTTTACGTCACATCTGGACAGGATGATTAAAAAAGCATTTGGCACGCTTGCCTTCATTGCTCAGTCCTTTGACTGTAGGAGTTGGGTAGTCATGTTAAGGTTATATCAACATTGGTGAGATCTCTTCTGGAATCCTGCATCCAGTTCTAGTCACCTTGTTATAGGAAGGATATTACTAAGCTGGAGAGGCTTCAGAAGAGATTTACCAGGATGTTGCTGGGTATGGAAGGTTTAAGTTATAAAGAAAGGCTGAATAGGCTGGTACATTTTTCCTTTGAGCATAGGAGGTTAAGAGGCAATCTTATAGAAGTTTATAAAATCCTGAGGAGTATAAATACGCTTAATGGTAGGAGAGAGACTTTAAAAGGACAAGAGGGGCTAATTATTTTACCCTGACAGTGGTTCGTGTAGAAGTCAACTTCCTGATGAAGTGATGGATGCGGGCACAGTTACAACGTTTAAGAGATACTGAGATAAGTATATGAATAGGAAAAGTTTGGAGGTATATGAGCCAGGAGCAGGCAGATGAGACTAGTTTAGTTTGGGGTTATGTTCAGCATGGACTGGTTAGACAGAAGGGTTTTTTTTTTAAGACTATGGCTCTATGTATATTCGTTGAGAATAAAGATGAAAATTACAGAATGCATATTTTGAAAGAAATCATGAATGATGTAAGTTTTGTGATGTCCATTTTGGGAACCCACAAACTGGCTAAGTTATCCTTAACCATGCGTTGTAGCTAATTTTATATGCCCACAATTTTGTAGCCAGTTATACCTGTGCACATTTCATTGGTTTCATTCAAGCAAAATGATTTAAATTAATACTTCAAAGGCTGTTTTGAATGGGTGCTTGGGATTATCCATGAATGGGATGGGCAATAAATTGGACCAACCAACAATTCCCACATTCCAAGAATGATTATTTTTAAAATATAGAGAAAAGCATACTTATTTTATTGTTTAAAAGTTACATTTTTATGAAATATTTAATTTTATAATATCAGGATAGTTTTTAATCACAGGACAGTTGTTACTAAGTCAGGATAGTAAATTTGATTTTTTAATATTTGAAAATTCATCAAATATTATTGTCAAAAAGTGAACTTCAATTTTTACAGAACTTGGCAACATAGAAGTAAACATAGGAATGATAGAAGGCTGTTTAGCATCCCAAACCCGTTCTGCAGTTAGATAATGACTGATCTGTATTCCATCTCTATTGATCTTTCCCTAACAAACAAATATTCATCTGTATTGAAAATTGTAATTGATCCAATATGCACACCATTCTCACTAGTGCATTCCAGATTTCTATTACCCTTTGTTTTTAACAAATGTTTCTTTCTCTCCTTTCCAGATGGCCCAGTCCATCTTTTAAGATAATGGCCATTTATTAGAGTCATAGAGTCACACAACATAGATACAGCTCTTCGGCCCACCATGCCAATGCCAATCATCAAACATCAAACCATAATAATCCCATTTAGCTGCACTTGGTCCATAGCCGATGATATCCTAGTATTTAAAGTGCTCATCCAGGTGCTTCTCCAATGTTGCAAAAGCACCTACCTTCACCACCCTCTCTGGCAGTCTGTTATATATATCTGCCACCCTCTGCGTGAAAGAAAATTCTCAGATCTCCTTGAAAACATTGACTCCTCACCTTAACTTATTCCCTGTGGTCTTAAACACACCTTCCATGGGAAAAAGATTTTCACAATCTACTCTGTCTATTCCTCAGTCAGATCCCCCTCAGTGTCCTCTGAGCCAAGGAAAACAAACCCAACCTTATATAGTCTCTCCTTACAACTGAGACTTTACATCTAGTGCATCATCCTGGTGAATCTTCTCTGTATCCTCTCCAGTGCAGATAGTGTGGTGACCAGAACTGCACATAGTATTCTATCTGTGGCCTGAATAATATTTTATAAAATTGTAACAAGACTTCCATGCTCCTATGTTCTACTTTCCAATTAATGAAGACAAGCATCCTGTCTGTCCTCTTCACCGAGTGATTGTAACAAAGTCAGCCAGCTGAACCTCATAGAATAAATTCCCTGATTTGGGCTGTTAATCTGATCCAATCAGGGAGCCCTGGATGGCAGATATAGACAGGAGTATCAGACATTCTGACACTCTGAGAGCTGACCCTGACGAGACCGTGCCAGAGTCAAAGACTTTCTATGTGTAAATGAAGGGTAACTTGGTGATGGGATAATGGCCTCTGTGCAGTTATTTCATTCACTAAACTGTTCATCTGTGCTGGCACATTCAGGAATCTATGGGCTTGTACAACAAGGTTCCTTTGGTCCTCAGTACTCCCTAAGGACCTACCATCCATTGTGTGTGTCCTTCAGTTATTGGACTGCCCAAAATGCATTAATCAGGATTGAATTCCATTTGACATTGATCTGCCCAATTTACCAGTTGAGCAATATCAGGTTGTAACCTGAGACCATCCTTCTCACTATCAAAAACACCACCCCTTTTCATGTCATCTACAAATTTACTAAATCATACCTTCAACATTCACATCCAAGTCTTTAACATACATAACTAACAGCAAAGGTCCAAGCACCAAACCACGTGTTACGCTGCTGGTCACAGGCTTCCAATCCCAAAGCATCCCTCTATCATCACCTTTTGCCTTCCATTTGCAAGCTAATTTTAGATTCAATTTATCAAATTGCCTTGGATTGCATGTGCTCTTACCTTTTAGACCAGTCTTCTATTGCGACCTCATCAAAGTCTGTACTGAAGCCCATGTAAACTGCACTATTGTGGAATCAAAATAAACTCACTAACCTTCACTGGAGCTGAGGGAGCCAAAGCATATCATTATTCCTTCATCTGGGCATTACTGGCTGGACCAACATTTGTTGGCAATCACCAGTTGCCTTTAAGAAAATGGTGATGAGCTGCCTTCTTGAACTGTTGCAATCTATTTGATATTGAGGAAGGAATTTCTAGGACAGTGACAGTGAAGGAATGGTGCTTTTTTTTTCCCCCAAGACAGGATAGTGAGTCATTTGCAGGGAAACCTGTTCATGTTGGTGCAAGCCCAGGGTCCTGTGATGAGCAGTCACTGAAGGCAAGCCTAATGATGGGGTTTTGGTGCCTGTTTATCAAGCACTGTATTTCATGATGAAGTGGAACAAGGTGAAAGAAACTCGACCATGAGAGCAGTGATACTGAATCTATTCTGCTTGCACTCACTATTAGGACATTAACTAAATTTTAAGGTATTGAAATACATAATTGTCAGTAACCAAATACCACAATGTCAATAGAATAACAATAGACTTTTGCCTTCTGTTGAAAGTCACCTACAGCCAACCTAAATTCTCTTTTAAATGTAGAGATATGCATCTGCAGGGTGCAGAAAGTAGTGTCCTGAAACACATTTTAAATTTAACTTAATGTGCCTAATAAATTTAAATTGGCTGCTTTTAACCAATGACTTTCTCAGCGTTTAATGCAAAATTACCTTCTCCAGGATGTTAAAGGCCACAGAACAATGATGGTTCTCCAGGGGAGAGATGTCATTATATCTCAATGCCAGTTCTGTGCGAGCATTTATCTGAGGAAAAGCAAACAAGCTTTTGATTTTCCACTAAACTCACTTGACCAATAACAAAGAGAAAATACATGTTGATCAGGAGATCTTGAAGTGGCATATGTTAAACTACTGCCAATCACTACCTACCACACTGTAGGATGTGACCAATAATCCCATGCACTTTATAGACCAAATACAGTAGCAGTGCTGCTGGTCAGAAGTTTCTACTGGAGTATTGATTGGAATGAGGTCAGCCAGGTGGACATCATAAAATGAGTTCCCTTACTGGGGCTGTTAACCTGTTCCAATCAGGGAGCCCTAGCGGACAGATATAAACAGGAGTGTCTGCCCCTCTTCTGCGGTTATGTTAGAGCCCGGGTGTATCTGGAAAAGGAGCACGCGGTGTCGACCAACAACCTGGAGCTGTTCAGGGAGAGGTGGGCACCGCAGAGAGTGGAGTGCATTATTTCCCCCTCCAACTCTATTTTGATTTAGTCCCTACCCTCCCCTTCACTGTTTTGATCACACAGCACTGCCCTTTGATGTGAAGGGCAGTGTTTGTCACTGGCCACCCGGGTGTTTTCTTATCTTCCTGGTGGTGGAAACTGAATTAAGATTGGTGCACTTTGTTTCTTTCACTGTGTCTCACACCTGCACACACACACCATGGGTGCTGGGGAAAAAATAAGCACTACCGCAGTTAGCCGGTAGTTTGGGGGGAAAAAAAAACCAGGAGTGTATCAGACAGCATTGCCTTTTTTGTGAAGGGCACAGCTTGTCACTGGCCACTCGGGTGTTTGCCTAAAAAAAAGAAAAAAAGATAACAAAAAGAAGAAAAAAAAGTGTGGTGCTGGCCTGCTGCGCTTTTCCAGCACCACACTTTTCAATTCTGATGGAAGTGGACACCTTCGCCGGGCTGACTGAGCTTGGGAAACACCACCTGAATGAAGGCAATTGCAGAGCCTCACTCGGGACATATTCTGAAGATAGGGACTCAATGTAAACTCACAGCAAAACCTGAAACCAAAGCCGAGACTCGGCCAAGTGGTTAAAATTGTCTTCAGGATCGAGGCCAGCAAGCCATTGTAGCTGCTGATGATATGCGGACTCGAGACAGGGATAGAGTCCTACTAGCCCTGAATTGAGTCAGAGAACAGTTTGAGGAATGGGCAGCACCAGTTGTATTGCTTGCGGCATCTGATGGTTTTGTTTGTCTTTGCAGGGATTTCAAGTAAATGGTAAACTGCTTTTTGCAGCTGGATAAATACCCAATCCCTCACATAGAGGATTTACACACAAAACTGGCAGCAGGGCTGTTATTCATGAGGCTGAACATTAGCCAAGAGTATCTGTGACTGCGGTTAGATGAGGATTCCCAGAATTATGCTACTATTAATATCCGTAAGAGTTTGTACCAATAGACAATAGTGCCAATACGCCTTTTGCGTATCATCAGCCTGTACCATTTTCCAATTTATGATGGAATACATTTTATAAGGTCTACCCCAGGTTGCCATTTATCTGGATGACGTGCTAATAACAGGAAGATGAATAAAGAGCATTTAGAAAACTTGGACACAGTCCTTATATGTTTTCCAAAGTGGCCTTAAGAAGAAAAAATCTGTGTTCAGGGCACCCCAAGTGACCTACTTTGGCTACAGAGTTGACATGACTGGGTTATACTCGTTGGAAGATATAGTGAGGGTGATCAAAAATGCTCTGACTCTCCTCTCTGTACCACAGCTGAGGTTTTCCTTGGGATGGTGAATTATAACATTCATATGTAACCAGGTCTCCATTTTGGCACCCTTACATCTGCTATTGAAACAGGGTCAGACTTGGAAATGGTCTCATAGCCAAGATGTAGCCTTTAGGGAAGTGAAGAAGCAGCTATTGTCATCTGAGATATTGTGAGATGTGGTGCTGACAAGTGATGCCTCCCTGTATGGTACTGGGGTAGTGTTTGCTCACCAGTGGCCCAGCAAAAAGGAACATTTGATAGCTTATGCTTCCCAGAGTTTGGCTGATGACGAACAAAGATACAGAAGGAAGGCTTGGTGGCCATCTTTGGTGTGAGAAAGTTCCATCCATACTTTTTCGGATGTAAGTTTGTGACAGTGACAGACCACAAACCCTGATAGGGCTACGTAAAGAGGACAAGGAAATGCCAAACATAGCTTCAGGTTGAATTCAGCCATGGGCTCTCATTCTGAGTGCATACAATTGCAAATTTGAAAACAGTCTGGGAGGTCAAGTGGCAAATGTGGATGCCTTGAGTTGTCTTTCACTGGTGGATATGGCAGGAGCGCTGCCACTGGAAGAGCCTGTTCTGGTTTTAAACCTTATGGACACCCTTCTTGTCACCGCTGATAATATCAGACTGTGGACGCAAAAAGATCCCATCTCTGCAAAACTAAACCAGCTGGTGGTGTTGGGGGAGATAAAAGGGCCACCACAAGAAAAATTGAAACTTTTCTGGTCCTGGTGAGACCAGGAGACAGCATATTATTATGGAGAGTGAGAGCGATTGTCCGGAGCCAAGGTCGCCAGCAGGGACTGGCTGAACTCTACCAGGGTCATCCAGGGGTTTCCAAAATGAAGACGTTGGTGAGAAGTTCTGTCTCACCAGGATTGGATGTTGACATAGCCACGTTGGTGGGGCAGTGTCCAGAGTGCCAACAAGGACAAAAATTACAACCAGCAGCTTCCCCACATTCATGGGAATGGACAGGTAAATTCTGGACTCTGCTACAAGTCAACTATGCCGGTCCTTTCGTGTACTCTATGATTTTAATCATTGTGGACATCAATTCAAAGTGATTGGACATGTGTCAAACACAGGAATGACAATTGCAAAGTTGTGAGCAGCTTTTACAATACATGGACTCCCACAAACAACAGACTATTATTTACCAGCACAGAATTTGAGTATGTCCTCAAATTACATGTAAGGACAGTCCCTTACCATCCATCATCTAATGTTCTGGTGGAAAGTGCAGTCCAAATTTTGAAGGCGGGCTTAAACAAACAGCCGACAGCTTCACTCAATAGCAAACTGTCCCAGTCCCTGTTGGAATACAGGACCACCCCTGATGCAACTACATAAATAGCACCAGCAGAGTTGCTCACGGGCAGAAGACTCTGCACAAAGTTAAACCTGATTATCCTGGATAATCTTGGGGGGGGTGGGTGAAATGGCATCAGGAATGCCAATACCAGACACAAGATTCCTCTATGCGAGAGAGGCAGTTTAGTTCAGGGGACGAACTTTGGTAAGAAGCATGATTGAGGTGAGGTCAGATCCCATGACGTACAAAGTTTGAGTAGGTGAGATGGTCCTGAAAAAGCACATGGACCACATGAAAGCTGCAACCTCACAAACTGAGGGGAACATACCCAGCCCCTCAGAACACCTGGCAAGGCTGTCGGAACCCATGGGTTCTCCGCCTTCACCTAGCATTGAAGAAACATCTGAGGACGAGATGGACACAGTAAATGTTGTAGCCTCTACACCATTACCATTCAAAGAAGATGAATTTTGGCCGAGATGCTCCGGTTGCAAGATGCGGGCTACAATCCAGTACCCACTGCCTGTATCTAATACTGAGTCAGAGGAACTGGACCTGGTGCAAAAACATCCCAGGACAAGCTACAGGAAAAAGAAGTCTTAGGACTTAGGTGGGGGAGGGATGTAGTGATTGGAACAAGGTCAGGTAGACCTCATAGAATATGAGTTCCCTGATTGGGGCTATAAACCTGGTTCAATCAAGGAGACCTGGCTGACAAGAATGTTAGGGTTTCTGTTCACTCTTGGAGCAGGCACTGAGGTAGCTGGATTAGTGCTATGTACTATGCATGTGTAAGTAAATGGTGAGGTAGTGACAGGATACCGGCCTTGGTGGAGTTATTTCACATAGCTTCCCCGTTAACGTGATCTGTGTGTAATCTTATCTTCAAACAAAAGCCCACATTATTGTTTTGCTAATCCTTGTTGTGCAATTGGTATGTCTATAACAAAAAACATACAACACAGTGCACCAAATTCACATCTCCAACTTAAAGATACCAAAGGCACCAATTTTTATAGAAATTTGAGGTATAATGCATGTAAGGTTTCTGCATGCATTTTATAAATAATGTCCTTATTATCTTGCAATGACATCTTGACAAGTAACAAGTAACTCCAATGAGTTTTGAAGTCTTGTTGAAATAATAAATAAACCTATAAACGTATAATCCCATGCAGCTCCAGTTCCATAGCAAAGAAGTTCAGTACATTAGATTTAAATAAGTCTCGATTACTCAGTTTCCTAATATTATCAGCCACATTTTATGGTTCTGCTGTAGCAAAGGATGCATCTATTGGGATTAGCAGGTAGATAAATTTCAACTGAAGGTATGGAAGATGATAGTCTAAAATTTGGATCATCCAAAGATAAAGTCTTCATTTAAAAAATGAACGATTAAGAAACATTTTCATTAAAGATCAGAGTGGATTACCATCATTATTTTAACATTGATGTGCAGTGGCTTTTCTTGCTTGTAAAGCTGTATGAAGAAGGTAATCATCCTTCACTTTGCTTCAAAAGGCAGTCTACAACTTTACCATTCAGGATAAACCACTTTCAGGAGGATGCTGTACTTGTCATGTGAGTGCATTAGGAAATGCATACAATCTCAAATCTGCTAGCAGCTCAAATTATCTACAATCCCAAAGCCTATTCACACTATACTGCCAGCAAGATAGATGCATCTTCCTCGTAGGTCCACCAGAGGTGCAAATATCTAATGAATGTAAAAGATATTTGACATAGTCCCCATTGGATCCAAATAGCTACTATCTTTAGAGCATCAGTAACATTGAGAGATACTGTTATGAGATACTTATGAGATAAGAAAATTGACCACATGTCACATCTGATGTAAAGCAGTGACTTTTTTATAATCGGTGTCTGTGCATCCTGTTCTTAACTCTCCCAATCTACTGGAGATTACAATATCAGGTAGGTCCTTCTTGTCATTTTTTTCATTTACTCATGAGATGTGAGCTACTAGCAAGGCCAACATTAATTGCTCATCACAAAATGACTTTGAGAAGGTGGTGGTGAGCTGCTTTCTTGAACAGCTACAGTTGTCAGGGTGAAGGAATCTCAAGTCAGAGCTGTCAGATTTGAAAGGTGCTGTTGAAGGAGCGTGGGTGAGTTGCTGTAACATATCCTGGAGATGATACTGCCACTGTGCATCGGTGGTGAAGGGGGCGAATGTTCAAGAGAGTGAGTGTGATGCCAATGAAGTGGGATGCTCCACTCTGGATGGTGTTGACCTTTATGTTGTTTGAGTTGCTGTCACTCATACAAAAGGAAAGTATTCCAGCACACTGCAGACTTGTATGTTAATTGTTTATTGTGAATAGGCATTTGGGAAACAGGCCCGCGGGGGTGGCACAGTAGCTCAGTGGTTAGCACTGCTGCCACACAGTGCCAGGAACCCAGGTTCGATTTTGGTGACTTACTTTGTGGAGTTTGCAAATTTTCCCTATGTCCACATGGGCTTCCTCCGGGTGGTCCAGTTTCCTCCCTCAATCCGAAGATGTGCAAGTTAGATGGATTGGCCACGCTAAATTGTCCGAAGTGTCCAGGGGTATGCAGCTTAGGTAGATTAGCCATAGGAAATACAGCATTACAGGGAAAGGTAGGGGGTGTGGGATGCTCTGAGTAGGTCAGTGTGGACTCGATCGGTAAAAAGGCCTGCTTCCACACTGTAGGGATTCTATGATTCTATTCTATGATTATATAAAAAGCTGAACTCTGGACTGAACATGGGTTCGATAAACTACTGGACTCCCTCAACCCAACAAGCAGTATGGGTTTGTCTGCTCTTGGCCAGTCAATTATCCACAAGGTAGACCACGAAACCCAGAAATGTTATCATGGAGGTCAGGTGGGATGGAACTTTATGATCTTCCAGGAATAATTGAAACCCACTACAGCGCCTGTGGCAGGAAAACATGGAAGTACTGGAAAATAGAAATATTGACTTTCCTGGATCTCATTGTCCAATTGTCAGCAATGATATAACACGGTGACCTAGGGCTAGTAATTTCCCATCTTGACATGAACACAACAGTGAAGGCTATGGACTACAAACAGAGGGTTGCTCACACAGGTACCATATTAAATCAAGGATGTGATCTTTCATTACTTACCACTCCAACTTAGCGATTTTGGTTGATCTAAAGTACATGAGTATGTTTGTACACACAAAAAAGTCCATGCTGTGCAAGTAATGAAGGAGCCCAAATATTTGATAGCAAACTTCTGCCTTTTCCTGCTATTGTTATCAATGTAATCAGAAAAACATTAATGGCTTATATAAATTGCATAAATAAACAAATATATATGCAAAACAGTGCCATGTTAATATGTTTCCAATGGATATTATTACCTGATATGCATTGTTATAGCCTGGATGGTCCAGATCATGGCATATTGCTGAGGTGAGCATGGTTAGGATATCAATATCATCCATTTTGTTTTGAAGGTCTGTTAACCAGATCAACCCATACATCTGTATGAAACAAAATGAGACACACTATGAAATAAATTCAATACAGCTGCCCAAGGTGGGAATTGAACCCAAGTCCCTGGTGCTGTGAGGCTGCAGCACTAACCACTGTGCCACTCACTGTCCAGTTTCCAGCAAATGATCAGGTTGACCACTGACAAACATCACAGCCATGTCATCTACCACAGCCAATACGATTCATTGCTCACTAAGACTTACATGTCTCTTCCTGGAAATAGATTTAATTCTTGGACTTCATGAACTTTGACTTAAAGCCGATTTATCCAAGATACTCACTACTTTTATGCTAATGAATCAACAGTTGTCTACACAGCACAATTCCAAGACAGTCAGAAATGTAGCTGATAAATAGTTCTCATTATTACATCTGATTCACTGTGACTGTTTAAATAGCACGACAGCTTTTCCAGACAGTTTTACTGTGACAGTTCAGTTCATTGCTGCTGTGTTATAACATTCAATGTAAACACACACATACACACATTCCTTCAGCATAAGTGAGTGGCATAGTGGCTCAGTGGTTAGCACTGCTGCCTCCCAATGCCAGAGATCGGTGTTCAATTCCAGCCTTGAGTGACTGTCTGTGTGGACTCCTGCCAGGTGCTCTGATTTCTTTCCACAGTGCAAAGATATACAAGTTAGGTAGTTTGGCTGTACTAAATTGCTTTGTGGTGTTTGGCTAGATGGGTTAGCTATGCCAAATGCAAGGATTATAGGGTGGGATGCTCTTGAGAGGGTTGGTGCAGATATGATGAGCCAAGCAGGGGTTTTTAGTTCCACAACAAGACAGAAACACATTAAAACAAGTGACCTGCTTGATCAATTTATCATCACCAGGATTCTTTTATTTCCCTCATTTCAGTTAATTTCATGTAACTAATTTAAATTTTAGGTTCATATCTACATTTGAAGATGGTCATTGCCTGGCACTTGTGTGGTGTGCATGGATATCAGCAAACATCCACTATCCTGAGGAACTCCTGCAGAGATGTCCTGGAGCTGACAATACTGAACTCCGACAACCACAACCATCTTCCTTTGTGCTAGAGATGACACCAATCAGTGGAGAGTTTCCGCTGATTCACATGAAGCAATAAAAGATGGAATTCCCTGTGACAATACGATGAGAAACCTCGGCAAAGGTGTCCTGAAGCTTCTCAATTCAGGACCATCACCAACTTTCCGATGGTAGCTCACCACCAAGCTGTCCAGAGCAATCAGCGATGGATAACAAATGATGGCCTTGCCAACATGGCTCACGTGCCACACAAGATCTTAAAAAACTTCTTAGCTTATAGCAAGGAATCAGTAAATATATGTAAAGTAATGGTGTGGTAAATTTCATCCTGCAAGATTCTGTCATATTTATCAAGAGAATACAAACAGTTTATTTGGGACTACCTTCAGCAAACATGGGAAGCATTAGACAAAGCATTTGCCACCCTCCAATCATCTGGCACTACAGCAGTGGACAGTGGAGATGCAAAGAGCACCATTAAATGCACAGCAATCTCTTTCTTAATTTCTTGTAGTAACATAGGGTATATCCTATCTGGCCCAGGAGACTTATCTACCCTTATGTTTTCAAAATTTTCAGTACATCCACTTTCTTAACATGAACATGTTCGAACATCTCAGTTTCTTTCACCCTGTCCTCAGTCATGAATACTGAAGCAAAATATTCATTAAGGACCTCCCCTACCTCCTACAACTCCAGGCACAAGTAGGCTCCATTATCGCTGATCGGCCCTACCCTCACCCGGGCCATCCTCTTATTCCACACAAAAGTGTAGAATGCCTTAGGGTTTTCCTTAATCTTACACACTAATGCTTTTTGATGCACCCTTCTAACTTTCCTAAGTCCATTCTTTAGTTCCTTCCTGGCTACCTTGTAATCCTCCAGAGTTCTGTCTGATTCTTGTCTCCTCAAACTTAAGTAAGCTTTCCTTTTTCTCTTGACGAGATATTCTGCATCCCTTGTTACCCACAGTTTTCTCAATATGCCATCCCTTCCTTGCCTCTGTGGACAAACCTGTCCAGCACTATCAGCAAGTGTTCCCTAAACAACTTCCACATTTCTGTCATGTATATACCTGTTCCCAATTTAGGTGTCCCAGTTCCTGCCTAATAGCATTGTAATTCCCCCTCCACCAATTAAACACTTTCACATACTATCTGCACCTATCCCTCTCCATAACAACAGTAAAGGTCAGGGAGTTGTGATCACTATCACCAAAATACTTTCCCACTAAAGGATCTGACACCTGACCTGTTTCATTGCCAAGCACTAAATCAAATATGGCCTCCCCTCTAGTTGGCCTATCTACATATTGAGTCAGGAAGTTTTCCTACACATACCTGACAAAAACTGCTCCATCAAAACTATTAGATCCAAGAATATTCCAATCAATATTAGGGAAGTTAAAGTCACCTATCACAACAACACTGTTATTCCTGCACCTTTTCAAAATCTGCCTCCCAATCTGCTCCTCCATGGTTCTGTTGCTATTGGGCGTTCTGTAGAAAACTCCCAATAAAGTGACTGCTCCTTTCCTGTTTCTGACTTCCATACATACTGACTCTGTGGAGAAACCCTCCTCAATGACCTACCTTTCTGCAGCTGTGATACTATCCCTGATTAGCAATGCCACTCCCCACCTCTTTTATCTCCAACCTCCACCCCATTCCTTTTGAAACATCCAAACCTTGGAACATCCAACACCATTCCTGCCCCTGTGATATCCAAGTCTCCGTAATGCCACAACATCATAGTTTCAAGTCTTGATCCATGCTCTAAGTTCATCACCCTTATTCCTGATACTTCTTGTGTTAATAGAGACACACTTAAACCCATCGCATTGACAGCAACTTCACCCTATCAACTCTTTATCCCTTCTTATAGACTCTCTGCATGCTGTATCTGCCTTTTCTCTAGCTACTCCATCCTCAGATCTGTAACTCTGGTTCCCACCACCCTCAATACCTGCCTCCCCCCCTCCCCTGCCAAACTAGGTGGCAAATGTTACTCCCTTATTCAATAAAGCAAATAGGGATAATCCTGGGAATTACAGACCAGTCCCAGACCCAGATGGGGGCGGAACGGTGGCTCAGTAGTTAGCAGCACTATTGCATCCCAGCACCAGGTTCGATTCCCGCCTTGTGTGACTGTCTGTGTGGAGTTTGCACATTCTCCCTGTATCTGCATGGGTTTCCTCCGGGTGCTCCGGTTTCCTCCCACAATCCAAAGATGTGCTGGTTAGGTGGATTGGCCATGCTAAATTGCCCAAAGTGTTTAGGCATGTGTAGGTTAGGTGCATTAGTTGGGGTAAATGTGGAGAAGTAGGGGAATGGCTCATGGTGGGTTACACTTCGGAGAGTTGGTGTGGACTTGTTGGACTGAAGGGCCTGTTTCTATACTGTTGGGATTCAATGATTTAGTCAGTCTTACGTCTGTGGTGGGTAAATTATTGGAGAGGATTCTGAGAGACAGGATTTATGATTACTTGAAAAATGAAAGTTTGATTAGAGATAGCCAGCATGGCTTTGTGAGGGGCAAGTCATGCCTCACAAACCTTATTGAGTTCTTTGAGGATGTGACAAAATACATTGATGAAGGTAGAACAGTGGATGTGGGGTATATGGATTTTACCAAGGTATTTGATAAGGTTCCCCGTGTAGGCTCATTCAGAAAATTAGAAGGCATAGGATACAGGGAAATTTGGCTGTCGGATACAGCATTGGTTAGCCCATAGAAAACAGAGGATGGTAGTAGATGGAAAGTATTCAGCCTGGAGCTTGGTGACCAGTGGTGTTCTGCAAGGATCGGTTCTGGGACCTCTGCTCTTTGTGGTTTTTATAAATGACTTGGATGAGGAAGTAAAAGGGTGGGTTAGAAATTTTGCCAATGATACAAAGGTTGGTGGAGTAGTGGATATTGTGGAGGGCTGTTGTAGGTTGCAACGGGACATTGACAGGATGCAGAACTGGGCTGAGAAGAGGCAGATGGAGTTCAACCTGGAAAACTGTGAAGTGATTTATTTTGGAAGGTCAAATTTGAATGCATATTACAGAGATAAAGGCAGGATTCTTGGCAGTGTGGAGGAACAGAGGGATCTTGGGGTCCAGCTCCATAGATCCTTCAAATTTGCCACCCAAGTTAATAGGGTTATTAAGAAGGTGCATGGCATATTGGTGTGGGTTTCATTAGCATGAGGTTTGAGTTTAAGAGCTGCAGCTCTATACAGCTGGTTAGACCATACTTGGAATACTGTGTTCAGTTCTGGTCACCTCATTAAAGGAAGGATTCGGAAGCTTTACAGAGAGTGCAGAGGAGATTTCCAAGATGCTGCCTGGACTGGAAGGCATATCTTATGAAGAAAGGTTGAGGGAGCTGAGGCCTTTCACATTGGAGTGAAGAAGGGTTAGAGGCGACTTGATAGAGGTGTACAAGATGGTGATTGGAAGAAGGTTTAGGGGAGATGTCAGAGGTAGGTTCTTTACACAGAGAGTGGTGGTAGTAGAGTCAGATAAATTAGGGACATTTAAACGACTCTTGGACAGGTACATGGACAATAGTAAAATGAAGGGTATGTAGGTTAGTCTGATCATTAGAGTAGGATAAAAGGTCAGCACAACATCAAGGGCCAAAGGGCCTGTACTGTGCTGTACTGTTCTATGCTCTAAACACAACAACCCCAATAAATATTAACAATATGGAGAGAAAGAGATGCCAGTTATTTATGACAAAATGTGTGAAGAGTTTACTATTAATGGGCCAGATATTTTAGAAGTTGCTGGGTGCGTCATTTGAAATTTCTGTTTTCATTAAATTTCAATGTAACATTAATACCGAATAGGAGAAATGCAGGCAAATGTCAGTGAAGCCCACACTCCATGAAAAAGTATTTAAAAATGGATAGGGTAAATAAAAAGAAACTTTCAATTAGCTGAAGCTTCAATAACCAAGGGAAATAGAGTTAAGGGAATTGAACTTTGAATCAAAGATGAGATAAAGAAAAATATTTTCATGCTCTGAATGATTCAGTTTTGAATGATAAGCTGAAAGAATGGTCCTTACAGATTCAAGAGTAAGCTTAAAAGGGAACTGGATAATTGGAAGTGAAGAAGAGATGGAAAGGGTATGGGGAAAGATTGGGGAAATGGGACTTATTGCACTGCTCATCGAAAGAGATGGACTCAATGGACAAACTGGTCTCTTTTGTGCTGTGGTTCTATGCCTTCACACGGGTTGAGGCCATTGCAAATGGGCTAATACTATTCTTATATAACATTGACACACATGCAGCCTCAATGGTATTTATTACGTGATACTCTGGAGGGAGAGCCCTGGTTGATTTTACCTCCCTCGTACAGGGCATGAATGCCAACTGCAACACCATGTCTCTGACTGCCACTCCAGCTGAGTTGGTCATGCAGTGCAGAATGGGCTTAAAACGGAGCCTTGACTCCTCTATTGAAAAATCTATCAGTAAAGATTTTTGACCTCTCATTTATTATTAAGGGATTAATAAACTCTTAAACACATATGAATGCATGACATACAAAAAAAGCTTGCACTTTAAAAGTATACCTTTGAATGTGATCTGCACTGGTCTTTTATTCATAACGCTCTTAAAATTAGTCACTGCAGATAATTACATAGTATTTGATATTAATATGTATCATTAATCCTCAGAATGTAATTTTCTCCCATGTTATAACACATATCTTTTAATGACACTTCTAATGAATGTGTTTTTTCCATTTAGCCCAATTTAATTTTTTTCCCATTATTCTTTCATGGGCTGTGGGTGTTTTGCTGTCAGTAATTGTCCTTGAAATGGGTGGCTTGCTTCACAGTGCAGTTAACAGTAAACCAGACCGCAGTGGTTGTCACATGTGGTCCAGATGTGGTTTCCTTCCCTAAAGAACCAGATTAGTTCTTACCATATTCAGGAAGGATTTCTTGGTGTCCATTACTAAGACTAGTTTTATATTGCAGATTTATTCATTAAATTTCAATTCCACGAGTTGCCATAATGGGATTTGATCCCATAGCTCCACAGCATTACTTGTGCCATCTAGATTTCAATCATACCACCATCTCCCGATCATCTCGGTGTTCTGTTTAAACTTAGTGGAGTCATTAGCCCTGGTATTAATTGGAAAGCAGCTTCTAAGACAGGATTGGTTGAAACCTCATTACATTTATCAGATGATAGCCCACGGGTAATCAATGGGAAGTCATTCAATCAATTTTGCTTTTATAATGTATTGAATTGGAGAAGTTTGGGGCTTTTTAAAAGAATGATAGTTATTGACACATCACTTGATAACCTGATTGGCATAGACCTTCTGCTAAGGGAACAATGTACCCAGAATACACTATGTCAATTTAGGGAAGGTGAAGTTATATTCAATTTTCCATGCAATCTCATTTTCATTAGTCCAGAAATTAAACCTTCTGTAAATCAGTGTATAATTTACTGCAATTGATTTGTGTCAAGAACAAGGCATCACTCAGAACCATGAGGAAGGTTAGAAATGCAAGCCAGTGAACAATTCTTTAACTAACTGATTCCATGCACCTTTTATTCAGTTAAAGTTACTGTTTTTTTTTAAATCTCCCTTTCATAAACACGAGTTGTGACCATCAAACAATTGAAGCTACACAGGTGACTAGGAGCAATGTAATGGACACAATCAAATACATGTTTTATCACCTTTGCATCTTGGAGGAAGATTACCAGTTTTGTGGGTGGTTTGGCTTTGAATAAAAGTCAATGGATGCTCATGTGAAAAGTAGTGAAGGTCAACTGACTTTTAAAATTCTTCAATATTTCATGTTATTTCATTCATCCTGCTCAGATTACACTGAGATTGATCAGAAATCATGCACAATTTCCAGGTCATTGGCATTGTGGAATTGAATAACACAGAACTGAAAGACTCCAGACTATAGAGCCTTGTATCATTTGAGTCAAGCTCAACAATTTGAAATTAGCTTCACTGCTACAGAGGGACTGTAAAACTGCCTGGGTGAAAAGTGTTTGAATGTATAGACTGAATTTACATCAGACTTGGTTGCAAAGCCCTCTGTATTTGGACAGCTTTCTGACATTCACTGTTCAGCCTCACTCACATGAAATAGATTATTGGGCAAGATATCAAAGGTCGATTGCTTCCCAGGGAACTATACCCCAAACATGATTCAGCCACTTCAAGACTTGCGATGACAATTCTCTTGGTTTTCAGAGCTGAGAGGAAGGAATTCCAATTATACTCAAAACCAGAAATGTAGTAAAAATGAAAATAAAGCAAACATATCTCAAGTTTGGAGACTTAAAAGACAATTTTGATCTGATTTACCATGTGGGAAGCCCACTGGATCAGGTGGGACACCCATTTTACAACCCACCCAATGTTACACATTGATTTCAATAGAGTTTGAAAATGGATGAGTTCCAAACCAGCATTGCATCCAATATTATCAGGGTCCCACCACCATGTAAATTAAATTTGTGCCCTTTGCACCAGTAATTATCTTACCATCTGGGTGACACAGAAGCAATGCTTGAAGTTATGGAAGGGAATGTTGTTATAATGGCGATACACCTCAAAAAGGAACTGTTGCAGAACTTCCATTTCAATGTTGAATTTGTTCATAAAATCCAAGTCTATGTACATCAGTTGAAGGAGCACCATGATCTCTGCATCTTCCCATTGCCTGGTGTGAAAAGAGTCTTGAGGTTAACACAAAATCATCACCAGTGTCAAAATATTGAAATATTTTGGGTGCATTTGCACTCACCTATCAATCTGAGACTTGTAGTTGAAGATCAGACTCAAGCCCAACAAAATCAAATTTATAATATCTGGCATGAATTATAACAGCCTTGCCCCAAAATGTAAGCAGTTGACAGATTTAGAGACATGTATATGTTGACAGATCTCTCCCCCAATAGTGAAACGTGAAACATGTAAACGTTAAGAAAATAAATTTATGTTCTTCACAGGAGCAATGGTTCAGTGGTATTTATCAAATAAGAGACAAGATTGGGAGTGAAAGATTGGAAAGACTTGATAAGAGAAGGGTGGCATATCAGAAAAGATGCCTTTGCATCTCTTATTAAAATTTGGCCTTGGATCAAACATGAATGCATGCAAATGCTGGACTGACAGTCATATCACTGCTTAAACCTCTGCTCTTCTTCTGCAAGAGAAAGTAAAAATCATTGGTTGATGTGAAGCACTGCAGAAAGACAAGGGAGGCAAACCAAATAAAGCTGGAAGCAAAATCTCCAAATGCACTTTAAAGTTGGCATTCACTTTACAAATTTAGTCACAATTATCAACATTGTCTGGCACCACTAAGACTTTGGGGGTTTATTGTTATTAACTGCAAATAGACCACAGCTAGCAAAGAGTTGTCCAAATAGAGTGACTCTCAAATTCATATGATTATCCATGCCCTCTATGTTGCAGGCCTCATAAATCTGAAAAAAAAAGCAGGACTCCTACACAAGTCTTTGATTGTTTTACAATTGCATTAGTTCACTGTCAAAAACTGGTGCTACCTTGAATTTAATTTCAATTCCGATTACATGTTCATTGTAGCCATTGCTTTGGAACAGTGATATGAATGATAATGAGATGTAATTGCTTTCATCCAATTTGATAAGCTTGAAAAAAAAAGACATAATTAACTGTGGTACAGATAAATAGTAAACAAAGCCATGAGAATAAACAGCCAACCCAGCTGATAGATGTATTTGCATTCTTAATAAAAATCAATTATGCATCACCATGGTGTTCACCAGACATGATGACAAAAAAAGTCTTCCTCCTACTTGTAAATTACTCCCAGTCCTCATCTATTTAAGAATCACGTAATACAGAAAATTAGCTCTTTGAAAGAGTTATCTAATTATTTCCAAGCCTCTCCATTTTGTTCATCCATTGTTCTGTGTTCCTCACAAAGACCCTGCTTTCCTCTCTCTACTAATTTCAATGAAAGACATGTACATGACAGGGTTACAAGGCTGATAAAGTCCATAGATGGCCAAGTCTTGGAGGAACGTTCCTGTTCAGAAATTGGATTATTCAAAACAACAGGGGCCCTACAGGGGTATAGGATGTGCAGAGAGAAACTCAAAGAAGCAATTAGGATGGAAAATGCTGGCAGGGAGGATCCCAAGATATTCTACAGGTATATCAAAGGGGAAGCGAATAACCAGGGAACGAGTAGAGCCTATTAGGGACCATGGGGGAACTCTGTGCATGAAGCCTGAGGATATTGGTAAATGGTTAAATGTTTACTTCACATCTGTCTTTAATTGGGAGATGGAAGATTCAAGTACAGAACATGAGATGATGGACTGTGAAGTTCTTGAACTAATTGATTAAGAAGCGAGAAGGCATTAAAGATCTAGATGAGTTATATCCCAGGCTGGTTCAGAAGACAAAGGAAAACATTTTCAGGGGCCCTGACTTGAATTTTTAAATCATCTCTGGCCACAGTGGAGGTGCCAGAGAACTGGAAAACAGCTAATGTGGTTCCACTTTACAAGCAGGGTGGTAGAGATAAACCAGAGAACTATAGATCAGTGAGTCTAATGCCAATGACAGGAAAACTATTGGAGAAAATAGTGAAAGGGAAAATTATTCTCCATTTAGAGTAGCAAGGTTTCATCAGGGATAGTCAGCAATGCTATGTTAGAAGAAGGTCAGGCTTAACAAATCCAATAGAATTTTTGGAGGAGGTGGCCAAGTGTTTGGATGAGGATAGGGCAGTTGATGTAGTTTTTTCTGGATTTCAGCAAGGTCTTTGACATGGTTCCATATGAGAAACTTATAAAGAAGGTAAACGCTCATAGGATCCTGGGTAACTTGACAAGATGGATTCAAAATCAGCTTAGTGACAGGAGACGTCTACCTCACCAGTAGAGTTGAACTTGAGAAGTCCAAACTCTCCTCTGATTTACATTATTTCCTGTGGATGGGCCTGGACTCTGTTCGGGACTTTCTGATGACAGTATATCTAGGTCTATGGTTGCAAAGTACACCAAGTGAACAAATTGTTACATTTCAATTGACTCCCAGACTTACTTACAGTATATTCACACTGGTAGTGCATAGACAGTTATCTTGAATTAACCAATCAGATTAGCAGCTGCGAGTCATGAATGTCTTCCTGATTCACTTATGAGTTTTGTCACAGGTGATTAACCAATTTTTGAAAAAAAAATGTCTGGATTCAAGGTGGAAATGTCATTCCAACATTCACAAGCTTATCATAAACTTCTATTCCATTTTATGTTAGAACCACTTGGTGGAGCAAGCTCAAATGGAAGAATAGCCTAATCCTGATATTTAGTTCGATATTCCTCTGGTTCCATCATTGTTTCTTGCTACCTAATGATCAGTTACAAACAACCCCACCTAACTGAATGCCTGATAGTATTGAAAGATAAGTTTTAAGTTGTACACTTATGATGAGTTTGGAATGGTGCTTGTATTCCAATCTAGAGATTTGTTGGTACCAATGAAGTGTCACAATGCACGCTGACAATCTGCACGTTTCCTGCTGTCAATGTGCGATGGAATGTAGGTTGTAACATTAATAACAGTGATGGAATCACTGCTTATCTTATCAATTTATAAGCATTAGCTGACAGCAGCTAGTACACATACTACTTAAAATTGACTAATACTTGGGGTCAATTCATAATTAACAACGTTTCCGAGAAGATTAGATTATTTACAGAGTGGAAACAGGCCCTTCGGCCCAACAAGCCCACACCGACCCGCCACACACCCAGACCCATTCCCCTCTTTACCTAACACTATAGGCAATTTAGCATGGCCAATTCACCTAACCTGCACATTTTTGGACGGTGGGAGGTAAACCGGAGCACCCGGAGGAAACCCAAGCAGACACGGGGAGAATGTGCAAACTCCACACAGTCAATCACCTGAGGCGGGAATTGAACCCCGGTCTCTAGCACTGTGAGGCAGCAGTGCTAACCACTGTGTCACCGTGCCACACCTAGTTACAAACCAAAACATTAACAGCAGACAAGTCTGTCAATTATCAATTCAGAAATATAGATGGGCTTCCAGTTGGACAAATATTGGGCCGATATTTATCATTCAGTTCAAATACACAAGTAATTGTGGGCTGTTGTCCAGTGGTGATGTCCCTATCTCTGAGCTAGAAAACTTGAATTCAAGTCCCACCTTTTACATGTCTTAACATATCTGAACAGGTCATTCAAAACCAACAACAATTAATTGATACTGATTAAAAACTTGCGCTGGGAAGACCCCAAGGCTTGCGTACCAGTTATCAAAGGTTGGTGTCTTCAGATACTGTCTGACTTCTTCTGTGACCTCAAGACTGCTGCAGTGAAAAAGAATAAGTGATATTTTAAGAGAGATCTCACTTACTCTGTCAACAGCAATGATGTCCCTTGAATTAACAGCTGGTTAGCAATATTTAGCTGGCTACTCAGGTCTAATAAAGCTTCTATTTCTATTCAAGGTTCTGTTCTTGTTTTAGGAGATAAGGTAATCAAATCATCTTAGCCAAGGAGAAGGCCACTTGTTCCACCCAAGGATTACAGAGTTGGCCAAAGTTACTGCTTCTTTGCACAGAATATGGCAAACAACTCACTGACTGAGTTAAGTTAATCTGACACAAATAGAAGTCATGTAATTCCTACAGCAGCTAAAATACCTTCTGTATCATGGAATGAAAGTTTTCACTTATCATAATGAGGAATAACTTCAATATTTGTTTTGGTTATTTCGTGATTCCTGTACATTTCAGCACACCATTGAGCAAAAGTTGCAACACTGGAAGCCCAATTCTTTTCATTAAATTGAGTCCCAAATGCCTTTTCAGGGGAATGTAAAGTCTCATGGTACTATTCGGGTCTTACCTGGCCAAAATCTTCCTCCAGGAATATTAGCTTTGCTGTTTGGGGTTGATGGGACTTCAGTGTCAGTTGCTGCTGAGTTTGGCTTCCAATGTCTAACAAATTCATTCAGTCATAATCATAGAGTCATGCAATATAAGAGAGGCACTTCAGCCCATTTAGTCCACACTGACAAAAAAACCCATCACTTATCTACTTTTACAACCTTGAATGTTATGCCATTTCAAGTGCTCATCCAAGTAATTTTTGAAGGTTTGGAGTTTACCTGCCTCTGCTATCCTCCCAGGCAGTGTATTCCAGATTCCCAGTACCCTCTGGGTAGAAAGAACACCTTTCCTTAAAATCCCTCTAAACCTCCTACCCATCATCTTATAATGAGGCCTTGTTGTTACTGACTCTTCAACTAAGGGGAATAGTTGCTTTCTATCCACCTTGTCCATGTTCTCATAGACTTATACACTTCAAACAGATCAGCTTCTATGATCACAAAAATAAGCCCACCTGAACCTATCCAGCCTCTCCTTGGAGCAAAACTGCTGCAAACAACATCCTCGTAAATCTCCTCTGCACTCCCTTCATTGTTTAGAGTCATAGAGATGTACAGCATGGAAACAGACCCTTCAGTCCAACCCGTCCATGCCGTCCAGATATCCCAAACCAATCTAGTCCCATCTGCCAGCACCCAGCCCATATCCCTCTAAACCCTTCCTATTCATTTACCAATCCAGATGCCTTTTAAATGTAACTGTCGTACTAGCCTCCACCACTTCTTCTGGCAGCTCATTCCATACATGTACTACCCTCTGCATGAAAAAAAATTGCCCCTCAGGTATCTTTTATATCTTTCCCCTCTCACCCTAAACCTATGCCCTCTAGTTCTGGACATCCGCACCCCAGGGAAGAGACTTTGCCTATTTATCCTATCCATGCCCTTCATGATTTTATAAACCTCTATAAAGTCACCTCTCAGCCTTCGATGCTCCAGGGAAAACAGCCCCAGCCTATTTAACCTCTCCTTCTAGTTCAAATCCTCCAAACCTGGCAAGATCCATGTAAATCTTTTCGGGTCCCTTTCAAGTTTCACAATAACCTTCTGATAGAAAGGAGACCAGAATTGCACGCAATATTCCAAAAGTAGCCTAACCACTGTCCTGTACAGCCGCAACATGACCTCCCAACTCCTGTACTCAATACTCTGACTGATAAAGGAAACCATACCAAACGCCTTCTTCACTATCCTATCTACGTGCGACTCCACTTTCAAGGAGCTATGAACCTGCACTCCTTGTTCAGCAACACTCCCCAGGGCATTACCATTACCATGCTTGCGAACAAATTTGATGATTTCATGGAATCATAGAATTCCCTACAGTGTGGAAGCAGGTCATTCGGCCTATTGAGTCTACACTGCCTCTCCTAAGCACATTTTACCCCAACCCACCCTTCTACTCTATCCCAGTCACCCTGCATTCCCCCGCAGCTAATCCACCTAGTCTGCACATCCCTGGGCACTGTGGGCAATTTAACATGGACAATCCACCTAACCTGCACATCTTTGGACTCTGGGATATCAAATGTCAATGTTGTATCAAAACAAAAATTTATTTTTGCCAGCACCATCACTCTTTAGGAATGGTTAATACACAGGAGGTCACTCAAACTGACAAGTTTGTGTCTGATCTTGCAACAGCAATTTAGTCAATTCCCTATTGAAACCCACAATTAAAGCTGCCTCCATTATTCTATGAGGCAGTGCATCCCATATAACAAGTGTTCACTGAATTATAAAAAATCCTTAAGCTGCCTTTGGTTCTTTTATCAATCACCTCATATTGATATTCTATGTTTCTTAAAGTTTCAGTCAATTGAGATTATCCTCTAGACCAACTCTCTCCAGACACTTTAGGATTTTAAATACCTCTACCAAATCTCTTTTCAAGTATTTTTTCTTGAAGGAGAATAACCCCAGCTTCTTTATCCCGTCTAAGTAACTGGATTTTCTTATTCCCTGGAACCAGTCTCATAAATCTCTTCCTAACTCTCTTTACTGCTTTCACATTCTTTGTAAAGTGTGAGGCTAGAGTTGGATTTAATACTCCAGGTGTGGCCAAAAAAACTAATGTTTTAAGATCATTGTCTTTGCATTCTGTAACTCAGGATTTTGCAATGTCTTTATAATTGCTTTCTCAATCTGCCCTTCCACCTTTAATGATTTATATTCATATACCCCAGCGCCTCTGCTCCTGTACCCTGTTTAGAATTGTATACTTTGGTTGATATTTCCTCATTCTTTCTACCATAATGCATCATCTTATATATCTCTTAATGTTAAATATCATCAGCTAGATTTTTACCCATTCTACCAGCTTGTCTATGACAGTCAATATGGAAGACCAGAAGACAAAATAGAGAGCTAGAACTGCCAGATGTAGCTCAGACTTTCATATCAGGAATTGTTACCATCTAGTTTCTCTCTGCTGCCTGGGAAAGTAACATCCTGTATATAATTGAGGCATGAATAAGTAACAGTGAGATGTTAATATTTGCAAATAAACCCCTTTCTGCTCACTGGTGAGACTCTCATCTCGCATTAAAGTCTTAGGTGGAAAATCAGACTTTTTTTCTCAGTATCACCATTTTTCCAAATTCACCATATTTTCCCAAATGACTCACCACTGCCCAATTGTTCAAGGTTGTGAAGATTCCACTGATGGTATTTCTTCAGCTTCTATTTTACTGACATTTGGAAATCCACAAATGTATTACCCTCACCACACCTCTTGGTTACCTCATCAAAAATCTTAATCAAGTTAGTTAAATATAAACTGCATTTAGAATAATTGCATTTAGAAACTGCATTTAGGAAAAATGCTGACTTTTCTTAATTATTACTTGTACTTGCAAGTGATTTGTAGTATTTGTTCCAGGATTATTATTTCTGAATGAAAATCCCACCACCTAGGTTAGACCGATTGGCTTGTAATTGCTTGGTTAATCCTCACACTATTTGTTGAACAAGGGTATAATATTCACAATTATCAGGTCTCTTGGCAATACCACTATATCTGCAAGGAATAAAGATTTTGCAAATTTCCTCAGAATCCTTGGAGCATCCCATCTGGTGACTTATCGAGTGTACCATCCTTTTTAATTCATCCTTTTTATCCAATTTTAGCCCATTATTCTTTAAAAATATGACTCTGCCACAATCTTCTTCCTTGGTAAAGACAATTGGCAAGTATTCATATAGTATCTCTGTCATTGTTTCTATGTCCAGGTGTGGATCCCCTTTCCTAACTGGGCCCACTCCTCCTCTCTCTTCCCTTCTTCTTATTTCTATGTTTTTAAAAGCTTTTCAGATTCCCTTAGCTGCCAATCTCTTCTTCTATATTAACTTTGCCTCTTTTGTTCCTTGTTCACATCTGCATGTCCTGCTCATTTTTTTCCATAATGGACCAAATAGATCGCATCAGGAAGGCATCTCACTGCCACCTTTCCGAGGGCAATTCGACACGCAAAATAAATGCGTGTCCAATGAACAAAGTCCATACCTCAAAAGAATAAAAAGAAATGTAGAAGAGGGTTTAGTTGGTGCATAGTTTCACCACAGTGAGTTTCCTCACAATGTATGTTACCTCATCTGCAGGTAATTTTCCATTACTTGCTGGCACTCTTCTTTTGTTTTTCTTAATGAACGTTTGTGATAGAAGGGTGACGGCTTGTTCGTTCCATTTGACAGCTCTTTAAATAACCCTAGCCAGCTGAGGTGTTCAACGCTCTAGGAACATTAAAGAAATTTAATAAGGATGAAGTAAAGAACATGCATTCGCAGCTAGCAAAGAACAAACAATGTTAGTTACTAATCATAATTCCACTTGCTGACAGACCTTCTTATGGGTTTTAGCCCTGGAACATGTGATAATTAGAAAGCCATTTCAGTGTTAAGAAATCAGGAACTTGTGTTACCGGGAGAAGGCAAGAGAATGGATAGTGGAGCAGACTTAATAGACTGAATGGCCAAATTCTACCCCTATATCTTGTGGTCTTCTGGTGTGAACAGGACAGAGAACTGTATATCTCCTGAATCAATGAATTGAAGAATTTCTAATTAAATGTGCAAAGTGTGAACCAGGAAGTTAAAATTACAATAGTTCATTCAATGTCACATCATGCACAGAAAGTACAATGGAAATTATGCAGGTATAGCAAGTGATAAAGAAGGCAAATTAAATTTGTTGGTAACTACAAGAAGAAAGGAATAAATGGCCTTGAAGCTATATAGGGCCTTGGAGAGACCCCATCCAGAATACTGTGCACACTTTTGATTGCCTTACTTGAAAGAGAATATAATTGCATCAGAGGCAATTCAGAGAAGATTCATTCAACTAATTTCTGGGTTAAAAAGCTTACCTTATGAAGAAAGTTTGAACATGTTGGCCTCTATCCATTGGATTTTAGAAACGCAAGATCTGATCTTATTGAAACATACATGATAGGACGGATACTGAAAGCTTGGTTCCTTTAGCGAGGGACAGAACTTAGGTATAAGAGGTCTCCTTTTTAAGATGGTAATATGAAGAATTCTTATTCTCAAAGGGTTGTTAATTTGTAGAATTCTTTTCTTCAGAATACAGAGAAGGTTGGGTCATTCAACTTATTCAGGACTGAGCTAAATTGATTCTCAATAGACAAGGGACTCAAGAGTTATAGAGGTGGTCACCTGGGTGGAGTTATTGAACTTGTTGAATGTACAGCAGGCTCTAAGGGCTGAATGACCGATAAAAGTAGCACAAAAATGTGTTTTTTTTAGTTCTTAAACGTCTTCAGCAATTATTAAAATCTGAAGAAATGAATGTCCACATTTCAAATGTAATGCTTAATTCTTGAGACTCTGTTTGACTTATTGAAAACACCTTCCACTTTTAAATGTTTACTTACACTGGTATGGCATAAAGACTTATCTTTTTTATTTTTCTGTACTTCTGTGGACTGAACTGGGAAAAGAACAGGTTTTTTTTTTAAAAAGCCAAGGATTGTTGAAAGATTGTTGCACTTTTTAAAAGCAAGTAACCTGACAGTCATTGTAAGTGCGATTTACACAGCTGCTTGGTCAAGCAGTAGTTGGAAGCCTGGTTTACAGATAATCCAAGGGATGCCTACAAATGGAGCTTTGGTAGGTAACAAGTAGTAGATTAGTCTGTGTATTAGTGATCTGTTATCGATAATAAAAGTGCTTGGCCCTCAGATAGATGAACAATTTGGGGATGACAATGACATAAAAGCTGGCTGACCTCTGCAGGAGAAGGAGATGTTTATGGTCTACAATGAAAAGCATCTCAAACCTGAAAATAGTTGTTTCCTTTTGCCCCTCTGCCATTGCTGTAAGCTATAAGCTGTAGCTCTTAGCCAAAAAACCAGAGACTTCATTAAAAAAAGTGAACCAGCCCACCCTGTACCTTCTACAATCAAGTGAAACCATCTAGAGAAGGAGAATCATGGTGCAGCACATCTAACAAGCCCAAAGGACCATTTCAGTGGACCTTGTTAACAAGAGCTGTTGAAAGGCCTTCCCAGTCTTTCCAGCCACCCATAATGTCTGTGTCTGTATATATGTCTGTAGTAAAGGGGGAGTTTATAGGGGAGTAAAGCTTTAACAAGCTGAGTTATATGTCAATGGTTCAAAATTGTTTACCAATAGTTAGATTCTACTTATTTGTAGGAAAAAGTTATTCTTGTTAAGTATAAAACACTAATCTGTATTTTCTGTCATATTAGGTCAGGTAAATTGCAGAATTTTGTGTACTATTCAAAATATTTAACTTTTGTGATAATTCCAGGAATTGACTTCCATTGTGCTACCCAGCGATAACAATAGACAAGCTCCAACTTTATCTGGTGAGCTTACCAAATATCTGTTAGATAATGACCATGGCTTCACTCCTTTTATTCATGTAACCAGTGACTCTCTCAATGAGATATACAGTGTAGCAAAATTTGTGCAGATAACTTAGAACACACTTCCTGGTTTTGCATTGAGCTGTATGTGCAAACACTGGAAATTATGAGTCTGATTTCTACCATAATAATGGTTTGTTCTGACAAGCAGACTGGATAGCCTGGCACATGAGGATAGGGGGAGGAGGCCCATTGCATGATGGCTCAGTGATTAGCACTGCTACCTCAGTGCCAGGGACACAGGTTCAATTCCACCCTCAGGCGGAGCCTTTATGGAGTTTGCACATTCTCCCTGTGTCTGCATGGGTTTCCTCTGTGTGTACCGGTTTCCTCCCACAGTCCAAACATATGCAGGTTAGGTGGACTGCCATGCAAAATTACCAAATGTGTCCAGGGATGTGTAGGCTAGGTGGATTTGCCATGGAAAACAAAAAGTGCTGGAAATCACAGCAGGTAAGGCAGCATCTAAGGACAGAGAGAAGCTAGCATTTTGAGTATAAATGCCTCTTCAACAGAACTGATGTGAAGTCTGGGAAATGGGAAATGCATGGTCACAGGTATAGGATAGAGGAGTGGGATGCTCTTTGGAGCAGTGGTGTAATCTCAATGGACTGAATGGCCTGCTTCCAGATTTTAGGGATTCGATGATTCTACTAAGAAGAGGCGGGGAGAGCTGAGTTGGAGTCAAGGCTGGAACTGAGATTGGGGGTTGCCAAGAGAACTACAGAGAGTGCAGACACTCCTCATGTTACACTAGGAGATCTGGAAGGGCCACTTGCCATGGGGGCAGGTAGTTCTCAACATTCCCCAACAGTTGAGTTTCCCAACAGCTACGAAATCCATGTTAAGTCCAATTAATTCAAATTTGTGGCATGTCAGGATTAGGTTACATAACTTCATCTGCCACTATCTCTGCTGATAGAGTGAATGCAATTGCAATGCTGAATGGGCTGAAGATTTCTCAGGGAAAGATCATTAGATTGGTGTCTCACAGTTGCATTATTTTGAATGATTTGTTGTACTGTGATGTGTATACAGTAATGATGCAAATACTCGAAAAACACTTCCAATTATCCATTTCAACTGTGTGAACTTTCTTATTTTACTACAATTTGTATTCTATTGTTCACTTCTTGCCAAACTCAATACAATAGTTAAAATAGGAAAAAGGAGTGATTAAATGATTAAAGTATTTCAACATTCATTTAATTCATTTGAACTGTAATAATCAGACATGCTGTCCTTTTCTTTGTGATTATTCTTCTCCTGAAGTGTAAAATGTTTTCAGATTATGTGAGGAACACCATAACTTCTCAAACTAGAATAAACAATGCCATCTTTTAATCATAGAATCTCTACAGTGTGGAAGCAGGCCATTCAGCCCATTGAGTCCACACCAACCCTCCAAGGAGCACCCCAGTGACTGGGCAGATCCATAATCCTGCACTTCCCATGGCCAATCCACCTAACCTGCACATTTTTTGGACTGTGGGAGGAAACTGGAGCACCCGGAAGAAACCCACACAAGCATAGGGAGAATATGTGAACTCCACACAGGACAGCCCGAGGATGGAATCATACCTGGGTCCAAGGTGCTGTGAGGCAACAGTGCTAAACACCGTGCTGGCCTTTTGTCCCAATCTTGGTGCATAATTCATTTCAGAGATTTGACATAATATACACCCATGGAGATACTTAATAAAATATATAAACCAAATAAAATAATGAAATCAAAACACACAAAGGCTCAACATACGGAAAGGAAATGCATTGGCTTGATGTAGTGTTTTGACATTAAGTGTTCACAAAATTGATTTATCTTACTTCAAGTTTCTCCCGAAATGATTCTACCCGATTTCTCATCTCATACATGATCGATGGCATGTCTGTAGATGCAACCAGAATTTTTTTCTCTAATGTCTGTAACCTAGGGACAAAATGTTTTGCACACATTTAAATGTTGTTGCATATCTACTCATTGCATCATTTCCTTCAGACTGATTCTGAGGCTGAAATCACAGACTCAGCAAAGAAATGGAGAGACACCATTAGTTAAATAGCCAGTCTCCACCAGTGATATCATCTCAAAGGGTCTGAAGGTTGCTTGTCTTTATAGTGCAAGTTTCAAATTTTATTTACAAAAATAAAAGAATATATATTTAATTGTAAAGTAAAATATTTGTGGGTGCTAGAAATTTGAATTAAGAATAGAAAGCACTGGAAATAATCAGTAGGCCTGGCAGCAACTGTGGAGAGAGAAACAAAGCTTTCAGGTTAAGGTTCTGAAGAAAGAACTTCTGAAATATTAGGTGAAAATTTATGGGCACCTAAGTGACATGTGCTACAGTGTAACTTGTTTCGAGATATGACCATCCTTAGCCTCTTCCGTTGCCACAACGAACCAAACCGTAAATCATAGTGGCAACACCTCATCTTCCACCTGGGCAGCCTACAGCCTGGAGGACTCAACATTGAGTTGTCCAATTTCAAATAATCTCCCTTCCCAACCCCCGATTCCCTTCCCAGCCACTCCACCTCCCTTCCACCCCTCCCAACCACCTACCGGATCCATTCCTTCCATTGACCAACCAGGTAATATGCCCTACCTATCTTCACCTTTCCCCACTTCACCACCCTGCCCCTTTATTTGCAGCTCCCCCTATACCCACCCCCAGTCCTGAAGAAGGGTTGCACATGAAACATCGACTTCTCCACCTCCTGATGCTGACTGGCTTGCTGTGTACTTCTGGCCTCCTGCCTGTCTACAGTGTAATTTGTGGCAGAATCAGACAAGAAGCATCAACGTTGATCTCCATGTCAAAAGCATCTCAGTACAGCTTTTTTGACAAGTGATGTGGCAAGTTCCTTGGTTGGCAGCAATGGGTTACAATGGGCAGAGTTCATAGCTTTATTATTGCTGAAACTTGCCTCATTAATATTCAGATTCCTATCTTTATAATAGGCAAGACATCAATAATTCTCTGTTGGGAGTCACAGCCAGTACATGGCAAATTCAGTCACTGGGCAACAACAGCCATGGGCACACCATCGATGCACCCCACATCCATGGACGTTGGCAGCCTACATGTACCAGCCTCTGAGAAACATTATATCACATCTGCAATCCATATACAGAGCACTCCTGCACCTCAATGCTTGCAATTACCAGTGTAGTGCTGCAGCGAGGATAGTGTGCACCCCAGACCACACATCCAGCTCATGGACTGGATAAGGCTGTACCTCTGGGCTTCATCACTTGCTCTCTTAGTGCTCTCTTACTTTGAACCTATCTGGATGCTCACAACATCACTGCCTTGCATTGCTTTGCCGTGTCTATTTGCACTGCAGCCTGAGATTCCAAGCTCTTATTACTTCGAATCATACAGTGCAGAAGAGGCCCTTTGGCCCACAGAGCCTGTGCTGTCAAAAATACACTAGTCCCACGTTTGCACACCAGGCCCAAACTGTTGAGTGCTATGACGCTACAAGTGTTCATCCAAGGATATTTTAAATGCGATGAGTCACCCACATGAACCATCCTCCCAGGCAGTGCATTGTAGACCCCACCATCCTCTTGGTGAAAAGCTCTTTCCTCAAATCCCCTCCAAACTTCCTGCCTTTCATTTTCAAATAATGCCTCCTCCTTCCTGACCTTTTGACTAAGAGAAGCAGCTGCTTTCTATTCATCCTGTCCATGCCCCTCATAATCTTACGTACCTTAATCAGGTTCACCCTCTTCCCTCCAGAGAAATCAACCTGAGCTCATCCAGCCTTCTAGTTCCATCCCAGATGGCCCCTATGTCAAAGACCACAATTACCCTTCCCACTCGATCAACAATGCCCTCCAGCACATCTCTTCCACTTCCTGCACCCCCACCCTTGAACCCCACCCCTCCAACCACAACAAGGATAGAATCCCCTGGCCCTCACCTTCCACTATGGAAAAAGTGACGACTGCAGATGCTGGAGACCAGAGTTGAAAAATGTGTTGCTGGAAAAACACAGCAGGCCAGGCAGCATCCGAGGAGCAGGAGAATCGACGTTTTGGGCATAAGCCCCGAAGAAGGGCTTATGCCTGAATCATTGATTCTCCTGCTCCTCAGATGCTGCCTGGCCTGCTGTGTTTTTCCAGCACCACATTTTTCAACTCACCTTCTACCATACCAACGTCCAGATACAGCTCATTATCCTCTGCTATTTCCGTCACCTACAGTCAGAGCCCACCACCAGGGATATATTTCCCTTGCCACCCCTTTCAGCATCCCACAGAGACCATTCTCTCTGTGACTCTCTCGTTAGGTCCACGCCTCCGCTAGGCACCTTCCCTTGCCACCACAAGAGGTGTAAAACCTGTGCCCACACCTGCCCCCTCACCTCCATCCAAGGCCCCATAGGATCCTTCCACATCCAGCAGAGATTTTCCCTCACATGCAAACACCTAATCTACTGCACCCCAGCACTCAACTCTCGACCTCATCTACGTTATCTGTTGCTCTCAATGTGGTCTCCTCTACATTGGGGAAACAGGACGCCAACTCGTGGAACATCTCAGAGAACAACTCTGGGACACACTCACCAAAAAACCCCACTGCCCTGTGGCCGATCACTTCAACTCCCCCTTCCCACTCCACCAAAGACATGCAAGTCCGGGTCTCCTCCACTGCCAAATCCAAGCCACCTGATGACTGGAGGAAGAATGCCTCACCTTCCACCTTGGGACCCTCCAACCACGTGGTACCAATGTTGATTTCACCAATTTCCTCATTTCCCGTCCCCTCACCTCATCACAGATCAAACCCTCCACCCTTTTGAACCATCCTTGAACTTTGGGTGGCACGGTGGCACAGTGGTTAGCATTGCTGCCTCACAGCGCCTGAGACCCGGGTTCAATTCCCGCCTCAGGCGACTGACTGTGCGGAGTTTGCATGTTCTCCCCGTGTCTGCGTGGGTTTCCTCTGGGTGCTCCGGTTTCCTCCCACAGTCCAAAGATGTGCAAGTTAGGTGAATTGGCCATGCTAAATTGCCCGTAGTGTTAGGTTTGGGGTATGGGTGGGTTGCGCTTCGGCGGGTTGGTGTGGACTTGTTGGGCCGAAGGGCCTGTTTCCACACTGTAATGTAATCTAATCTAATCTAATCCTCCTTCCCACCTATCTGCTCCACCCTTCCCTCTGACCTATCACCATCATCCTCCACCTGAACCTACCTATCGTCTTCCCAGCTACCTTACCCCCAGCCCCATGCTCCCTCCTATTTATCTCTCAGCACCCTTCCCACCCTACCCCACCTCCCATATTCCTGATGAAGGGCATCCACCTGAAACATCAACTCCCCTGCTCCTCGGATGCTGCCTGACCATCTGTGCTTTTCTAGCACCACACTTTTCAACTCTGATCTCCAGCATCTGCACTCCTCACTTTCTCCTAGCCTCCTAATTCTGTCTTGCCTTGTTGTTTTACACAAATCCAGAAAGCTAATTGGAGGTTGTCAGCAGAGCTCAGTGAGGTCAAGGGAGACAGCCTTGGGTCAGGGGATGTCGACACAGTGAGTCAAGGGCAACCTCCAATATCAGTCTGAGGGCTTGGACTTGATTAACCAGTCAGGAGGGCAATCAGGGTCAAGGTCCTCTCCTCATCAGTGGTGAGGAAGCAAATGTCAGGTGGTCTATCACCCGTCTTGACTCTTTCTGCCTGACATTTGTTTCCTCACCACTTATGATGTTGGGGCTGCTTTCTCCTGGAATGAGGGAGAAAAACAGGTATTACAGGAGATGGACATGGATGTTACAGCTATTACTCTTGGTACAGGAGGCAATGTAACTGAACTGAGTGATTGGGCAGCACAGAGGACATGCAGGATTAGTGCTATCAAGAGTTGAGAGTTGGGTGACAGCACGTGGGGAAGATGCTGTAGACAATAGTGGGAGTGGCAGAGCATGAGCCTTGTTGGGAGGTGGGTACAGCAGCAGAGATAGATTGAGTGTGAGGTATCAGAGAGAAGATGGTGGCATTAATGTTACATTGCTGTGTATTGCTCCAGACTGCTGATACTGCACTGACCTGGGTGACCAACTCAGACAGGCCAGCAGGGTTGATTGCTATGGTTTCTACTGTGGACACTGGGGAAAGGGGAGGCTCTGCATCTATACCACCAGCAGGACCTCCTGATCCTTGCCAACGAAGCAGGATGCCAGTATTCTCCTGTCTGCCATGACTGGGATAAGTGTCAAGAAGCAACAGTCAGGAAGGCACAATAATTCCTCTTCTTCATCAGGCAGCGGAGGAAATTCGGCACATCCAAAAAGACCCTCACCAACTTTTACAGATGCACCATTGAAAGCATACAGTCCCGGTGCATAACGACCTGGTATGGCAACTGCTGTGCCCAGGACTATAAGAAACTACAGAAGGTTGTGTGCACAGGCCTGACCATCATGGTAGCCAACCTCTCATCAATGGACTCCATTTATGTACCTTGTTGTCACAGAAAGGCTGCCATCCCACAGCAGTAATGGTCTCCTACAACCTCTTCCACTAGGTCGAAGATAGAGAAGTTTGAACATACACATCAGCGGGTTCAGGAACAACTTATTCCCTGATGTTATTAGACTGATGAATGGAGTATCTAACTTCAAATAATGCTGATCTTGTTAATGTTGATCTTGTCTAATGCAAGTCTTGTGCAGTGTACCCTGTATGCCTTACTCTGTCCAAGTTTTTTTCACCCTATGATCTGTATGTCCTTGCTTACATGATCTGCCTGTACTGCTCGCAAACAAAGCTTTTCGTTGTACTTAGGTACATATGACAATAAATAGATAAAATAAAATCAAACAATGCAGAGCATTGCTTGATTGGGCACACAATCAAGTTTTAAAAATAGCACAGGCGCAAGGGATGCTAGGCTCTTTCAGCCTGTATCCAAGGAGCAGCAAGTAAACTTAAAATATAAGCCACAGCCATTCATTTAACCTGGGGCAGGGTTTGTAGAGGAATAAGACGGTGTTATTTTCTGGGTCTGCAGATTGTGAAGGAGCAAAAATAGCCTTTGCAGCAATATGTACTTCTTATCAGATGTGGGAGTTTAGAGAGAGTTTAAGGGTTACTGCGGATTATATCTGCCATAAATGCTGTTGGATGCGAATCTTATCAGATCGAGTGGATCGGTTGGAGAGACAGATACAAGTGATGAGGAAGGTGCAACAGCAACAGTATGTGATGGATGGCAGTTATAGGAAGGTGGGGGGAAGACTCAGATACAGTCACATAGATGCGTTAACTCCAGGAAGGGTGAGAGAGGTCGGCACCTAGGGCAGGAGTCTTTTGTGGATATACCCATTTCAAACAGGTATGCTGTTTTTGAAAATGTAGGGGGTGATGGATTCTCAGGGGAACGTAGCACGAACAGCCAAGTTTCTGGTATTGAGACTGGCTCTAATGCAACCCCGGGTACGTCGGCTTCCAAGAGATCTGTAGTCTGAGGTACAGACAGATGTTTCTGTGGCCAGCAGAGAAAAAGCAGAATGGCTTGTTGTTTCCCGAGTGCCAGGATCAAGGATGTCTCAGAGAGGGTGCAGAATGTTCTCACGGGGGAGAGGGGCCAGCAGGAGGTCATTGTCCACATTGGAACCAATGACATTGGAAGGGAAAAGGTTGAGACTCTGAAGGGAGATTACAGAGAGTTAGGTAAAAATTTTAAAAGGAGGTCCTCAAGGGTAGTAATGTCTGGATTACTCCCAGTGCTACGAGCTAGTGAGGGCAGGAATAGGAGGATAGAATAGATGAATGCAAGGCTGAGGAGCTGGTGTATGGGAGAAGGATTCACATTTTTGGATCATAGGAATCTCTTTTGGAGTAGAAGTAGAATGGATTGCACCTAAATTGGAAGGGGACTAATATACTGGCAGGGAAATTTGCGAGAACTGCTTGGGAGGATTTAAACTAGTAAGGTGGGGGGGTGGACCCAGGGAGACAGTGAGGAAAGAGATCGATCTGAGATGGGTACAGCTGAGAACAGAAGTGAGAATAGGGTAGTTATGGTAGGGGATTTTAACTTTCCAAACATCGACTGGGACTGCCATAGTGTTAAAGGTTTAGATGGAGAAGAATTTCTTAAGTGTGTACAAGACAACTTTCTGATTCAGTATGTGTTGTACCTACTAGAGAAGGTGAAAAACTTGACCTACTCTTGGGAAATAAGGCAGGGCAGGTGACTGAGGTGTCAGTGGGGGGAGCACTTTGGGGCCAGCGACCATAATTCTATTTGTTTTAAAATAGTGATGGAAAAGGATGGAGCAGATCTAAAAGTTGAAGTTCTAAATTGGAGAAAGGCCAATTTTGAAAGTATTAGGCAAGAACTTTCAAAAGCCGATTAGAGACAGATGTTTGCAGGTAAAGGGACGGCTGGAAAACGGGAAGCCTTCAGAAATGAGATAACAAGAATCCAGAGAAAGTATATTCCTGTCAGGGTGAAAGGGAAGGCTGGTAGGTATAGGGAATGCTGAATGACTAAAGAATTTGAGGGCTTGGTTAAGATAAAGAAGGAAGCATATGTCAGGTATAGACAGGATAGGTGAGTGAATCCTTCGAAGAGTATAAAGAAAGTTGTAGCATACTTAAGAGGGAGATCAGGAGAGCAAAATGGGGACATGAGATAGCTTTGGCAAATAGAATTAAGGAGAATCCAAAGGGTTTTTACAAATATATTAAGGACAAAAGGGTAACTAGGGAGAGAATAGGACCCCTCAAAGATCAGCAAGGTGGCCTTTGTGTGGAGCCACAGAAAATGGGGGAGATACTAAATGAATATTTTGCATCAGTATCTACTGTGGAAAAAGATATGGAAGACATAGACTGTAGGGATATAGATGGTGACATCTTGCAAAATGTCCAGATTACAGAGGAGGAAGTGCTGGATGTCTTGAAACGGTTAAAAGTGGATAAATCCCCAGGACCTGATCAGGTGTACCCGAGAACCCTGTGAGAAGCTAGAGAAGTGATTGCTGGGCGTCTTGCTGAGATATTTGTATCATCGATAGTCACAGGTGAGGTGCTGGAAGACTGGAGGTTGGCAAACGTGGTGCCACTGTTGAAGAAGGGTGGTAAAGACA
>NC_057716.1:89361135-89368617 GCF_004010195.1 Chiloscyllium plagiosum
GCATGGACGGGTTGGACCGAAGGGTCTGTTTCCATGCTGTACATCTCTATGACTATGACTCTAAGTGATTCTGGAAATGGCATGTTGTAAGATGGGGCTAGAATCAGACACCAGAGGGATGGGGTAGGTAGTAAAATGTGGTGAGAAATCTCCCTTGGTCTTGTGGCAAGAATCCTTGTGGTAAATAATGCAACTTGCACCTATCCAAAAAAAAATCAGTCATCAAGTCCGTTTCTCCCTTCACAGATCCTCCCAGACCAATTGAATACATTCAGCATTTTCTGATTTTTATTACAGAATGCTGCCTGGATCTTTAAAATGCTCAAATAGTTTTAGTCATTTTTTTTACAGAGCTATGCTTCTGCCAATGTTATTCGCACATGGAAAGAAATGTTGGCAGATATTAAAAATGTATGTTTCAAATTGCAGATTTGATGGACGAACCTTTTCTCCATAGCTGACAGATCAAATCCCAAAGCTGTTGCCAGTTCAGAACCTGTATGTAGAGAATAAGATTAATTAATCACGTAAATGTTCTGTCAGAAAATGATCACTGTAGTCGGAGAGAGAGTTCTCCCAATATCATAGGAACATTCGGATGCACGAAAAGTAGAAGGAGGAAACCAGTTGCCTTCTTAAACCCATTCCATTATGCAATAGGATCATGGCTGATCTGCCACCTAACTCTATGTACCCTCCTTTGCTCCACAATCTTTATTACCTTTGGTTAACAAAATAATGTATCACCTAGTGAGGCAGGGAAATGTCTGCAGGAAAACACACCAGCTCAGTGAACGAATCTACGACCTTAAAAAATGTATCAATCTCAGATTTCAAATTAATTGCCATTTGCGGAAGATTCCACATTTTTGCTTCCCAGTGCACAGTGTCCTCTGTTATGGAGCTACTTGGGATGAACCTTGATCAAAACACTGTACCTCTCTACAGACACATTTGCAAGGACATAGTTCACAAAGAGACGGACAACTATCTTGTCCCCACCATGTTGACTTCAGACACAACATGAGGAGGGTTTAAGACTCTGGGCATGTAGGAAGAATGTGACAGGATGGGCCTCGTTTGTAAATTCTGGAGATAAGACATTCTGCCAAATAGCTTTGACAGTTAGCAAGTTTTGAGAAGATTTGTAGCTCAGGTTGATGTAAGTTTGGTCACTGAGCTGGAAGGTTCCAGCTTGGACAGTCTGCTCAGGAAACAAATCACCAGGATCAAACTGCTCCATTTCCTGCAGGGCCTCAAACACTAACTGGAGCCTAATGGATGTGTAGGTCAAAGGTGTTTTTTTTTCCTCGCAAACCTTTCCATGGTGGAAAGATGATCAGGTGTGGACCAGTTGCTCAGAGCATTGTGTGGCAACGTGATCAGACCCATCATTCACAACTCGGGGGAAAGATAGAAAGGCAGCATTGAATGGAACTTGGTGTTTGTGCACTGAGGGTTAATGCACAGTTGTGGAGGGTTTTTGTTTCCTTGAAGACCATGAAGAATGTCAAACATGCCACAATGTTCCTGAAGGACACATTAAAGTATTCAATGCAGATTACATCTGACACATAGTAAATGTCTTGCTTCAAATCTACATAACACCGAGAGGATCTCCTCAATGAAGGAAACGCTGACAATCAACAGTCACTACTTTTCGAAGCAAGTTTATTTTGTTACTCCCTTACATGCTACATTATTGGTTCTAGTCATCTCCATCTTGATCATCACCTCCAGTTAACTAATGGATGCCACTCACAGGCAGCTCAAGTGCTCTCAGCAGATGATCAAGAATCTTCCACTTCCCAGTGTCCTGCGAGATGGACGCCACCTCATTGGAACACTAGGTTAATTAGCACAGAAAGCATCCACCAAGGGATTGTACTCTCCGATGATTTCAATACAACATTTACAGAAGGAAAGGTTATCAAACCTACAACGGACGATGTTGCGTAAAGAGCTTTTGCATTCACGATAATTTTCATACTCTTAGTGTGTAAAACTCCACTGTGTTCAAGGATTGTTGCAAATAGTGGATCAGAAAGTAAGTGGGATTACTGGTGCACCTGGAAAGGCTTTGCGAAAAGAATTTCTCATCAAATCATTGCCATACAACTGGTTGGTGTTACCAAATCAATGCACATGTTTCAGACTCCGTGGCACTTCCAGCAAAGTTTCTATCTCTTCCTATATTCTGCAGCAGTGCAGCAAGACGACAGCAGCAGCTAAATGTGACTTGATCCACTGAAGTTCATTTTCTAATTTATAACATAGTAATTTACATTTACATTTACAAAAAAGTAATTTTAAGAAAACTCAATAATTGGTACATTACTGTATCGTGCACAGAAAGATGTGGAGGCTTTGGAGAGGGTACAGAAATGGTTTACCAGGATGTTGCCTGGTTTGGAAGGTATTATCTATGAGGAGAGATTGGACACACTTGGTTTGTTTTCACTTGAATGTTGGAGGCTGAGGGATGACCTAATAGTAGTTTATTAGAGGCATGAATAGAATGGATAGTCTGAGTCTTTTTTCCTATTGACAATTGCTAGGGTACATTGGTTTAAGGTAAAAGGAGATGTGAGAGACAGAGTTTTTACACAAATGTTTATAAGTGCCTGGAACGTGCTGCCAGAGGAAGTGGTGGGGGTAGAGACAACAGCAATGTTTAAGAGGGATCTTGACAGATACACTAATAGACAGGGAATAAGGTATACGAACCATGTAGAAGCAAAAGTTTATCATTTTAGAAAGGCATCTTGTGTCAGCCCAACTTGCTGTTTTGTACTGTTCTTTGACACTATTATTCCAAATATTTATCACTTTTCAGGAAAGAAGGTCAATGGATATTTTTCTAAATGCTCTTTTTATCAATTTTCTTTTTTTTGCCCTTTCATAGTTACGTCAGTTACTGACTTACACACGTTTTTGAGGTTTTTCTTTCCCTTTGACAGCAAAAGCTAGTGTTTAAAGCAATGCTTTAAAATAAACTAAACTCCGGTGCTTGACTCCACAATGTTATTCTGTTATTGCTGAAATGACTTTTACACTGTGCATTGCACAGTTAGTTCCAGTCACCCATCTTGTGTTATGTTTAGTTACTCTGCATTATCCACACTGTGCCATTCTCACCACTGCCCACACAATTAGTGGGCGGCACGGCAGCACAGTGGCACAGTGGTTAGCACTGCTGCCTCGCAGCGCCAGAGACCCGGGTTCAATTCCCGACTCAGGCGACTGACTGCGTGGAGTTTGCACGTTCTCCCCGTGTCTGCGTGGGTTTCCTCCGGGGGCTCCGGTTTCCTCCCACAGTCCAAAGATGTGCAAGTCAGGTGAATTGGCCATGCTAAATTGCCCGTAGTGTTAGGTAAAGGGGTAAATGTAGGGGTATGGGTGGGTTACGCTTCGGCGGGTCGGTGTGGACTTGTTGGGCCGAAGGGCCTGTTTCCACACTGTAAGTAATCTAATCTGTAAGTAATCTAATTGCTTTAAAAATAGACACATTTTGTCAAAGCTTTTCATCTTGCACTCTTCAGGATGATTTGCAAGAATACTAATTTAAGGGAAGAATTAATATTTATACTGGATGAATGGCAAGGAGAATGCACTCTGCTCATACAATATAAATGTTAGTTTTCCCCGTAAATTGGTTTTCTTGCAAATTGTCCTGATGTGTGTAAGATGTAAAGCTTGGACAAAATGTGTCCTTTCTTCAGCAATCCTCAATGGCTATCACCATTAGATTTAACATGTAATGCTCAGACTAAACTAGTGAGATGCTGCTTACCTAAGGAATAAGTCTTACAATCCGCAGCAACAACTTCCAGTTTGTACTGTGTCTGACGAGTATTAGACTCCAGCTTTGGGGAGATGTTTATAATGTTGCCTTTTGTGTTATATAGTTTCAAGATATCGTAAGGACCTGCTTCGGCAGCAGCTCGGAAAACCTCTGGAAAAAATAAAGGAATACATGTTAGTACCAAATCCTTAGAGTAAACTCATGAGTTCAACCAAATCTCTGTCCCACGTACCCTAACCAGCATACACCACTGACTCTGACAAATCCTTGGTTCAAAAATTCTGATCCTTATTTACAAATCCTTTTGTACCGTCAGTCATCCCTGTCTCTGTAACCCTCCCCCAGCCTTGCAAGCATCCAATTCTGGATTTATGTTCATCGTGATTTTATTTGCTCCATCATTAGAACTAATATTACTGCTGTTGTCACAAGTCCGGAAATGAAAAGTTTACCACTTACAGCACCATCTTAGGTATAGAGTACCAAGGTACAATCGTTAGTTACAGAATAGAGAAATGCAGAAAAAGAAAGTTACATTACAGCTAAACACAGTATAAACACATATCAGGAAAACAGGAAGCAAAATTAAAAAGACAAACATCACCGTCTCTGTCCAAAGGTTCTCTGTGGCAGGCCAGTGCAGGGGGCCACCATGTATTCTGACCACTAGATGCTGTCACGCTCCACACTGGGTTGCTGTTCGCTGGCGATGCCATTCTGGGCTGCTGGTCCTCACTGCAGCTGCTGCTATCTCCGCTGACTGCCGAACCTGCTTTGGAGGCTGGAAGTCTGAGGCCAGGCCTGGGTGTTCAGGCTCAAGAGGAGGGAGGAGAGGGGGAGAGGATTCGAGGGTTTGAGTTATAAGGGAGGCTGAATAGGCTGCAGCTGTTTTCCCTGGACGATCGGAGGCTGAGGGGTGACCTAATAGAGGTTTATAAAATTATGAGTGGCATGGATAGGGTAAATTGACAAGGTCTTTTCCATGGGGTAGGGGAGTCCAGAACTAGAGGGCATAGGTTTAGGGTGAGAGGAAAAAGATGTAAAAGGGACCTAAAGGGCAACTTTTTCACACAAAGGGTGGTGCACGTGTGGAATGAGCTGCCAGAGGAAGTATTGGAGGCTGGTACAACTGCAACATTTAAAAGGCATTGTAATGGAAAATTAACAAATTTTACATTTACTGTGAAATTTGAAAGAGAATGTTTTCTAAAATTTAATGATGTGCTGAGCTTTGTAAACAGTACTTTGATGAGGTTTGCAGCCAGCTTGTCTCTGTTTGAACTTTGTAAACATTCAACTTGACCTTGCGACAGTTGAATTCAGCAAAAGCTGAAGAACTGTTATGTCCAAGACCAGGGGATGAGGGAATAACAACTTGAGTTTTCCCAGTCTTTGCCCTTGAGAGCGTGATAAGGAACAGTATAAGACGAGTATCTGAATTATGCTCAAGTATGCCTTGCATAAGGCATTTTGTCAAGTGCAGGGGGTCCCTTTACAAAGGCCTTTCATAACACTTTTCTTTGCTCTTGCTAATAGTTGAGTCAAGTCGATTTAATTTCCATGACAGTTAGTTTGGGGGCTTGTCCTGGCACCCCGCGACTGGGTAAAATTCTGAGGATTCCCAGGAGGTGCAGGTGCCAGTGCCTTGAAGGTTTATCACTTCATCTCGAGTGCAGAATTGGCCCCTTTGTGTGAGAGGTCGGGGAATCTGTGGACCGCCCCGGCGCGGGGTCCGAACTGAATAGGGTCGGGGTAAGAGTCATGGCTTAAGTAATCCTATATATAGACTCATCCTAAGAGAATAAATGAATCAGGAAGAGGGTTCAGAGAACTCTCGCGCAGTATTTGAGCAAAACTCAAGGGAAAGAATTGCCGTCTCTAGAGTGTTTGAGAGACAGCAAGTTTAAGGGTGGTTTTAGACTTGGAACCACCACTGGGTGAGTTGAATTCGCCAAAGACGTATCAGGTCCGTGGTTTCTTGGTTTACGATGCGCCCAATGTGAGAGGGGACCTTCGGAGGTAAAAAGCAAGTCAAAGGGAAAAAGATAACGGTACCGAGAGAGAGAGAGAGGGAGCTGAACACTTTTCCAGTAACACTGAAAATGGGCTCCGGCAAGAGCAAACAAAAAGAGGGTCCACAGAGGAATTAGAATGGCCAACCAAAAATATAGTACATGTTAAATAATTATGGCCCAGAGTCTGTAAAACAGTTAGAATTGTGGATCAAGCAATGTGGTTTTCTGGAGGGGGGATGTTTTAGTAAAAGGCAGTTGGAAGTATTGAGGTCGAAGTTGAAGGAGAGCGAGAAGGAGAAATGAAAGGGCAAAATAGAACCTGTGAATTGGAGTGCTTATAACATGTGGAAGGCTGAGGCTGATATCAGGGAAAGGAAATCTCAAGTAAAGGATAGATCAAATATGCGTACAAACACTAGTGCACACGCAGACACGTGCGGAAAACAACCTAACAAAGCTGTACAGTGTCTTAAGTCTGTTCCAGATTCTGACCTTGATGACTCCCCTCTGAGACCTGCAGCCCCCCTACGAGATCCGCCTGGCAAAGGTTCCAAGTCAGTGGCCATCGCCTCAGGGTCTGCTGGATCACCGATAGCAAATCGTACCCACAACCAACAGAAGCAAGAAGCTTAAAATGACAACGGCCACTCTAAGATGGAAAGGCATCCGTTGCCTCATGATCTCCCCACAACGGATAGTGACTCAGACAGTGAAGGGTTTGGCATACGATCATCTAATCAGGTAGTTCTGCAAGCACCAATGATTGAAATTGCAGTCCCAGAAGGGTGCCCAGTGCTGGTCCACCGACCATGGACCATGAAGGATTTGGAAATTGCCTATGGGCAGTTGCCTGACCCACACAAGGTTGGAGGTATTAAGTTCGCCGAAGAAGTGACAAAGTTCTGTACCGAGTTCCGTCCCACGTCACATGAGATGAGACGTCTTCTGGGACGAAATCTGGGCACCAATGTCACCAAAATCAAGTATAGATGGCCAGCCATAAACGTCCATGCCGATCAACCGACCCGCAAGCGGAAGAGAACAGACACTTTAATGCTTTTGTTGCAGACCTGGCAACCGCCTGTAGGGAGGTATTCCCAGTGTGAATGGACATGATCAAAATTGCAATGTGTAAACAACAGGAAGGTGAGACAGGGTCCCAGTACCTTACGCGCCTCACTGAAGTTCATAATGCCCATAGTGGACTGAGAACACCCGACAGCATAACAGTGGCAGAAATCACAGCGTATGAAGCACACCTGAGGAACAGCTTCATCAATGGAATGAAAGACGAAATAGCGAAGAAGGTAAAGGACACATGTATTACCTTCGCCTCCACACCACTACCAAAAATCCAAATGGCCTCCTTCTTCAAACCCACAATTTCCCCTCCGACATGGTCGACGATGCTCTCCACCGCATCTCCTCCACTTCTCGCACCTCCGCCCTTGAACCCTGCCCCTCCAATCGCCACCAGGACAGAACCCCACTGGTCCTCACCTTCCACCCCACCAACCTCTGGATACATCGTATCATCCTCGGTCATTTCCGCCACCTCCAGACAGACCCCACCACCAGGGATATATTTCCCTCCCCACCCCTATCAGCGTTCCAGAGAGACCACTCCCTCCGCGACTCCCTCGTCAGGTCCACACCCCCCAC
>NC_057716.1:89368748-89377567 GCF_004010195.1 Chiloscyllium plagiosum
CATCTTCCACCTAGGAACCCTCCAACCACACGGGATGAATGTAGATTTCTCCAGCTTCCTCATTTCCCCTCCCCTTACCTTATCTCAGTCCCTACCCCCAGATTCAGCACCGCCCTCTTGACCTGCAATCTTCTTCCCGACCTCTCCGCCCAAACCCCCTCTCCGGCCTATCACCCTCACCTCCTTCCACTTATCATATTCCCAGTGCCCCTCCCCCAAATCCCCTCCCCCCTACCCTTTATCTCAGCCCACTTGGCACACCAGCCTCATTCCTAAAGACGGGCTTATGCCTGAAACGTCGATTCTCCTGCTCCTCGGATGCTGCCTGGCCTGCTGTGTTTTTCCAGCACCACATTTTTCAACTCTGGTCTCCAGCATCTGCAGTCCTCACTTTCTCCTTACCTGGACACGGGAAAGCTGAATTTGATAGAACAGCATGCGATACATACTGAAAAATTGCTTACCTAAGAGAAGGATAAGTGGAAACTAAAGATGGAACAGCAAACACATAAAGCTCAATTTACTCTGATGCAGATGGTTACCCAGCTGTTGGAGGGAGGTGCTGCGGAAAAAGAGAGAGGAAGAGGCGCAGGCAGAGGTAGGTCTGGCAGGTGCTTTATTTGTGGAGCAATGGACCACTGGGTGAAACAGTGCCCACACAGACAGCCTCAACTGGCCCTGGAGGCTGGACAGCAGGGTGACTGACAGGGGAAGGCTGAGGTGGAGGTGGGCAACCCACAGGGTACAGGTGAGCCTCTTTCCTTTATGCTTGGCAATGAAGACTCACTTATGCTAATCTCTTCTACTAACCATACGGGCACTGAGACATATCCCACCTCTATATTGAGCGCTGAGATTGCGAAGTGTGGACAATATGTCCAACATAACAATGATGTGTATAAGTCAATGCCTACCTCTATGTTATATGTGGAAGGTACACCAGTTACTTTTTTGGTAGATACAGGGGCAACATATTCAGTCCTTAAATCAAGCCAGTTCAGAGAGTCAACACCAATAAAGATGAGCGGAAGGTTCCTGAACTCAATGGGTGCATCAGGAGTCGTGCTACGAGAGAGATTTATCGCGTCCTTGCAGAGCACAATACCTGTTAAAACCTGAGGCTATAGAAGGAATTACTCCAGTATTTGAATCCCTCCTAAAGGCTGGAGTGATAATCCCCTGTGAGAACTCACCGGTGAGAACCCTCATTTTTCCGGTCAAAAAAGCAAACATTCCAGGTGAACTGGAGGAATGGAGGTTTGTTCACACCTGCAGGCAGTCAATAGTGCTGTTGTCCCGCGCACCCCAAAAGTTCCTAATCCCTATACTATATTAGCTCAAATTCCACCTGACAGTAAATGGTTCTTTGTTGTGGATTTAGCAAATGCCTTCTTTAGTGTACCGGTGCACCCAGACAGTCAATTCTGGTTCATTTTTTCATTCAAAGGGAAATCATATACGTTCACACGACTTTGCCAAGGTTACTGTGAGTCCCCCAACACATATAATGAGGCTCTACGCAGGAGTCTGGAGACTCTTGTTTTAACCCCAGGATCAGCACTTCTGCAGTATCCTTACTGCTTCCCGAGCAAAAGACAGCACACATATCGGCAGCACGTTGGCTGAGATACAATACCGAGCTATTGGAGATGCTTAACATTACAATAAAGTGATGTTACGTCCTTAACCCTGCTAGCCTTCTCCCTACAGAAGGAGATGGAGACCCACATGATTGTGTCGCTGTAACTAATGACATTTGGAGCCCCAGACCGGATTTGCAGGATTCACCACTTGTAATTGGAGCCAATCAGGGAGCCCTGGCTGACAGATATAAACAGGGGATTTAGAGAGACTCTGGACTTCAGGGACTGACTCTGAGTTGGCTGGCTACAGCCAGTAGATTGTGCACATGTAAGTAAAGGGGGACTTGGTGATGGGATACTGTCCTCTGTGCAGTTATTTCACATGTGGACTCATTATATCCTTCTCTTCTCAAAAACACAGCTGTCCTATTCCAAAGTCTTCCCAGGACAATCAGCTACCTAAATAGAAGTAAAACTTAAAGTGCCACTTTATTGTTAAAATCAACTAGGAAAAGGTGAGGACTGTAGATGCTGGAGATCAGAGCTGAAAAATGTGTTGCTGGAAAAGCGCAGCAGGTCAGGCAGCATCCAAGGAACAGGAGAATCGACGTTTCAGGCATAAGCACTTCTTCAGGAATCAGGCCATTCCTGAAGAAGGGCTTATGCCCGAAACGTCGATTCTCCTACTCCTTGGATGCTGCCTGACCTGCTGCGCTTTTCCAGCAACACATTTTTCAACTTTATTGTTAAAGTCAATTCTGAAGCATTGCATCCTTATTTTTCAATGAAAACAAAAACATTGATCTGTCAAGTTGGGTCCCTGCCTGGGACCTGACTTGTCCAGTAGCATCATCAACTGGGATAATAACAAACATGCACAGCAAAAATCTTCAGAACATCAAATAGAAAAGAGGCATTTAATATTTTTTTTACATTATAGTCATTGTTATCATTTAGTCTGATAATACATGGCCCAGGAACTTTGAAGTACATAAGAAATGTTAAAAATAAATTCATGGCTAAGGAATTCTTGTAAAAATGTTAAATTTCTAATAAAAATATCTATAAAAAAAAAATAAATAAATTCATATGTGGACCATTGGTTTTCCATATCTCGTTGTCAGGTTCATCTGTTTTGTTTTGCTAACAGAAGGCCGAGTAACTACTTCTCCTGTTGTGAAGCTCTTCAACTTAACTAATCCTTCCAGATGGTTTGGTCAGATTTTATTGACACCCAGTTCTCTGTTAGCCAGAGATGTTGGGGCAGTGGATAGCCACTTCTAATATCGAATCTGCTGTTTGCCTTGTCATTAAATGAGCTGAGAGCATTTTCATCAATCTGTCATTGCTAATTAGTAAAGGTACTACTTAGCTCTTGCTGATCTAATAAGAAAGTATTTTTATAAAACAATATGATAATCTCAGTGGGACTGATTACAGAGGCCAGCTCTTCAAACACAATCACCGATTTTTTTTTGAGACAATGTCTACATATGGGAGGTACATGAAAAGCAGAGAGCATCAAATTCACTCAGGCATAACATATTAAAGGTTTTTATTACAGCAAATGCATCCTGGCTTTCTTCCCTGTAGCTACACAACTATTGTCATGATAATTGTCTAAAACCATCTTTATCATTAATATGTTCATTTAAATGGGTTGCCTCCTCCTGCCAGTGGTCACACGGTAGTCCCAGTTCTATATCAACCACTTTCTCAGGCTGTACTGCAAATAAATCACTGGATCACTGAGTTGTTAGAGTGTGGAAGGAAACCATTCAATCCATTACATCTGCAGAAGCTAGTCCCAACCTCCTGCCTTTTTCTCAAAACCCTACATATTTAATAATCATTAAATGCCCTCATGAATGTCTCAATTAAACCAGCCTCAACCACACATCCACATATTGCATTCCACACCCTAACTCCTCGTTGTGTCAAAAACATTTTCCTCACCTTGCATTTGCTTCATTTACAAGCAGTTTAAACTGCATTCTCTGTATTACTCCTATCTACTCTGTCCGTACCATCAAGATAAAAAAATTAATTCAAATTTCCTCTCAACCTTCTTTGGCAGTACTAAAATCTCCAATCTTTCCTCACAACTGAAGTGTCCCATCCCTGGAAACATTATTGTAGACCTCTTGCACTCTCTCCAATGCAGTTATATTGATCATATAGTGTGGTGCCCAGAGGTGTACACAACACTCCAGCAGAGGTCTGATCAGTGGTTTATATAAGTTAATAACAACGAGCCTACTCTTGTATTCTGGCTTCCTATCAATGATACTTTGAAAACTGTATGGTTTATGAACAGCTCTGTCTACCTGTTCTGCAGATGTACATTTACGGTCACGTGTCTCTGCTCCTTAGAGTAATATCTTTTACATATACATTACTCTTTGTAGCACCTCAAACCTTCTCCACATTGACATTCATCTGCCACCTATTTATGCACATCACCAATGTGTCAATGTCCTTCTGAAGATCCACACTGTCCTCCTCACTAGTTACAATTTCCCCAAATTATGTGTTATCCGCAAATTTTGAAATTGTGCAATGCATGTCAAGAGCCAGATCAGGCCTAGAAGTAGAAAAGGAATCGCTGACCACCAACAGTCCAAGAGAAATAGGCAGGTAGTGCTGTGGGATCCTGCTCACTAACTAGTTTCCCATTTCAGAAGCTTGTGAGGCTATTTATCCCTCAAAGGAGTGCAGGCAGAACCATGTTTGTGACACCACCAATAACAGTGAGGAAGAAAAGACAGAGAGCCAAAATGATAGGGAATTCATGAGTTTGGGAAACAGACAGATACTTCTGTGGTCATAGACGTGACTTTGGAATGGTCTGTTATCCTCTGCTGCCAGGGCAAAGAATGTCACGGAGTGGCTGCAGGGCATTCTACTGGCGGACCGTGAACAGCCAGAGGTCATGGTCCATGTAGGGAACAATGACTTAGTTAAGAAGGGAGTTGTGGTCCTGCAATCAGAGATATTGTACTGAAGTAACCATGAAGTAATTTTTCTAGACCAATGTTTCTAATGCTGAGTTTTGCCTATTAAATGCAGTCATCAGACATTTGAATGCATGCTTGCTTTAATTCTCCAACTAGTAATTTTAATCTTTAAACTGTAATTTTTAAACTTAATGTATGCTTAGCAGACAAGTGACAAAAATGTACCTCATAACATTATAACACAGGTACATTTGCTTCTGTTCACTTACTTTGTAGAATATCTGATATTATTGCACTTTTTCTTATTTCGATTACCATAGTTATGTTAGGTTGAAACTCACATTATCAAAAGCAACTCCTGGTTGAAAACCACTTAAGATTTGGGACATTATGGATTCAGAATCTGATTGCACGATTGATGTGATGAGATTAGACATTTAACACCGGGGTTTTCAGTGAATCAACCAATTAACTCAATGTTGACATATGGCAATTTAAAAATACTCTTGAGCTTAATGATATTTCTACCCCTTTACTGTGGAGCTATGAATGTGAATGGAAAAGAAATACATTTTACAGCAATAACTAACACTAAAGCAAGCTATTTATTGTCAGTGGGGAAAATGTAGCAACTGTATTATTTTAGCATATCAGCCAATGTGTTCATATCAAATCTCTATCTGCACTATTTTAACAAAAATGATGGTTTGGTTTATAGAGTGTGCAATGTATGGAATTTTATGATATATTGATAACTGAATTAAGACAAATGGCAACCTATTTTTTAAAATCAAATTGAACTGAATCCAAGAGTGAGCACTGTCAGTTTTTGATAAAAACACAATGTTAAACTACCTCCCTGTAACTCAAATGGATTTTGATTTGACATTAGAATTCTATTCTATTCTGTTTTATGTCACCGGGGAATGCAAATTGCTCCTCACAGAAGCAGGGTATAATTTTCTTACAAAGTGTGAGATTGTCTGCCTGATGCCCACAACCAGCAATTAGGAAATCTAATGTAATTGCCAGAAGTAGACACTTTTGTGAAATTGTCTTAGGTTTGAGCAGATGATACTCCCCCCATCGAGGGAACCGAAGAATCGTGGCCTCAGCTTTTCAAATGGTCTACATTAAGGTTAATATACATGTACACTTCAAAAAAGGCATAGTTTATTGGATGTCAAGGGAATCAGATTTCCTCCAAGGTCCTTCTGCTGCATCACTGTGACGAGAGTGGAACATCCACCTGATGTGTGTGACATGGAACTTCTGACAAACTTCTAGTGAAGGTACATCAACTACCCCTGCTTTCCAATGCCACATTGTCAATGCTTATATAAGAAAATGAAAATATTGGAAGACACAATTGTTATAAATTGCGATAAATTCTGTGCCTTACAATTATGTCTTCCACAACCACCTGATGAAGGAGCGGCGCTCTGAAAGCTAGTGCTTCCAATTAAACCTGTTGGACTATAACCTGGTGTTGTGTGATTTTTAACTTTGTACACCCCAGTTCAACACCGGCATCTTCAAATCATTATAGCAAGAATAGGTCATGTTCCCTTAAAATAGTGTTAAAAATAACCAACTCTCAGTTTCTAGTAACATGGTTTGTGCACAGACTAAGAAAATAACAGTAGCAAGACTCAAAACATGATAAGCAGTGTGGTGGCAATAAAATTTTTTAAATGTATATGAATTCTCAGGATGTGGGTGTTGCTGAATGGGCTGACATTATTGTCCAACCCTAATTCCCTCGTGGACATTTAAGAGTCAACCACATGGATCGTAGGTCTGGAGTCACATGTAGGCTAGACCAGGTAAGGATAGCAGGACATTAGGGAATAAGATGGGTTTTTGCAACAACTAATAGTGCCTACATGGTCACCATTAGCCAAGTTCTCCATTGCAGACTTTAACAGAATTGAAATATCAACATGATGAGAATTGAACGCAGACCCCCAGAACACTGGCTGAATTACTAGTCCAGAGACAGTACTATGACATCCCAGTTACACAGGCTTATTACAACTGCTTTTTAATTTATTTCAACTATGTCAAAGCATATCGACCAATTCAGCAAATGTAATCTCCAATAATAATCATAGGAAATGCAAGCAGGAGTGGACTCTCAGCCCCAAGCCTGCTCTGCCATAGAGAAGGCAAGTGTAAGCTATCACTGAGAACTCCCAGTGGGGCTCAATGAAAATTGTGTGCATATTGTGTATGTTATTCTAATAAATTTAATCCATAAATAGTGCTTAATACAGCTCTTGCAACCCCTTCCTCAGGATATCACAAATACTCTAACCTGTCTTCAGTAGTTATTGATCAAAAACTTAAGATTATTATTCTCACAGATATAAGCCTTTGGAATTATAATACAGATTTATGCTCCAGTTAATCCAAACACAATTGACATCCAAACCAATTTACTATGAGTTCTAATTTGTATCACGAAGCTTTTAGTAAACAAGAGATGGTCCCATCTCTCACTAATGAAGTACTCATGTCTTACCATTTACATTATGTTCCGTCTGTGCTGCTACAGAGACAAAGCATCATTTGTTCTTCAATTGGGACCAATCCAATGCTAGATCTAAGAGAAAATACATCAAGGCTTCTTCTTTCTCTCAAGGGAGATGAAAGATTACACATCATTGAAAGGGTTGCTATGCGATAATCCACTCAGGTAATCATTTCAGTTATTAGAATATTTGAAAGTCAAAAGCAGTGCCCACAATACATCCAAAAGTTGATTTTTATGTGGATTATATATTCAATATGCCCTGCACCACCACACAACTCGCCTTGAACGATCTATATTACCTTGCAATACTTTTTCTGGGGGGCAGGGTACAAAAAAGATTCCCACAATGTCTCTGGTGAATGGCATCTGTAATACTGCTGTCAAACAGAGAGATTGACAAGTTTTACTTTACCCTTGCAGTTAACTCATGGTTGTATTCAACAATTCAGTCATTCTACCTATGCACAAAAGCCTGAGTCTGAGTTGCAGAGTTAAATTTTCTTTTTCAGTGTGTAGGTTACATAAATTGTTTAGTTTGTGAGATTATTTAATATTTTAGAATGCTACCTTACTTTGTTTTGTCTGCATTACAGTACTTAATAAAATGTTAATTAATGGAAATAATAGTGCTTGTCTGTTCAGATAATGCTGTTAATTAGGATATAATAGTCTATTGAGTACAAAGACTTCTGTCCTCACATTCTCAAAATGCAAACTTTCATATTTATTAGCAATGTCACTTTTTTTGGACAGCGGATTAACACGCCCATATGAACATACAAACTAGCATTAGCAAAGTACATTATTCAGCCCTGCAAACCTTCTCCACCATTTATAAAGGTCATGTCTAATCTGATTGTGGCCTCAACTCCACATTCCTAGCTACTCCTGAAATCCTCTGACTCCCTTGTTGGTCAACGAACTATCCACCTCAGCCGTAAATGTATTCGATTAGTCTAACTTTACTGCTGCATGACCCATTGAGATAAGAAAATTCTCCTCACCTCTGATAAATGAAAGATCTTGTAATTTTAAACAGCTTCCCCTAGCTCTAGTCTCTCCCACACAGGAAGCACACTTTCCACTTCCACCCTGTCAAATCCACTCAGGATGTAATATGGGTACAGGTATAGCAAGAGGTGGCATGGTGGCTCAGTGGTTAGCACTGCTGCCTCAAGGCACCAGGAACCTGGGTTCAATGCCAGCCTCAGGCGACTATCTGTGTGGGGCTTGCACGTTCTCCCTGTGTCTGCATGGGTTGCCTCTGGGTGCTCTGGTTTTCTCCCACAATCCAAAGATATGCAGGTTAGGTGAATTGGCTGTGCTGAATTGCCCATAGTGTCCAGGAATGTGTAGGTTAGGTACATTAAGTGCGAGCAGCAGTTAAGGTAAGACAGTTTGTTTTAAAATTACTTACCGGTAGCGGGCAGCGGTGTTTTTTTTTCTCTTCACAGAAAGAGCGGGAGCAGCAGGGGGAAGTGACGAAGACCAGAGGGGCCGCCGGGAAGGAAAGCAGTGAGTATAAATACTCACCCTTCGACGCCAACGGTCACTTTGAGTGCGAGCAGCAGCTAAGAAAGAGCGGGAGCAGCAGAGGGAAGTGACGAAGACCAGAGGGGCAGCCGGGAAGGAAAGCAGTGAGTATAAATACTCACCCTTCGACACCAACGGTCACTTTGAGTGCGAGCAGCAGCTAAGAAAGAGCGGGAGCAGCAGAGGGAAGTGACGAAGACCAGAGAGGCA
>NC_057716.1:89382245-89418505 GCF_004010195.1 Chiloscyllium plagiosum
CCTGCAATCTTCTTCCCGACCTCTCCGCCCCCCCCCCAGTCTGACCTATCACCCTCACCTTGTCCTCTTTCCACCTATCACATTTCCGGCGCCCCTCCCCCAAGTCCCTCCTCCCTATCTTTTATCTTAGCCTGCTGGACCAACTTTCCTCATTCCTGAAGAAGGGCTAATGCCCGAAACGTCGATTCTCCTGTTCCCTGGATGCTGCCTGACCTGCTGCGCTTTTCCAGCAACACATTTCCATCTCTGATCTCCAGCATCTGCAGACCTCACTTTCTCCCCACTCTTTGGAGGGTGTAACATGTGCATTTGCACAGTTGTTCAGGACGAAAGGACGAAAATGTGTTAGAAGCATTTCAGAGAACTTTCACTTGGCTGATACAGGCATGAGTGCAAGTCATCTAATCAGGAAAGATTGAACAGCCTGTTACCAATTGGGGTTTGGAAGAATAAAATGTGAATTATTGAGACATATTGTATCCTGAGAAGAATTACAACAGCTTCTATTTACGGGAACTGCTTTTGGCAAAGCAGGGGAGATGACTTTGTAACTGGGCTTAGACAAAAGTTCCGTAAATAGAAGCTGTTGTAACTCTTCTGTGCAATATTCATGACTGTCACTGACTCAGCATATACAAAATTGGCCATGGTCTCAGGTTAAAGCCAAATACCTCAAAAGCACCTTAAGGACTTAAGACTACATAAATTTCTCTCATCCTATTTTTTCCTGGACATTGTCCACTTTTTAACTTGTACATTGTTGTATGTCTGTTTTAAATGCTGTGTCTTTATTATGTTTCTCAACGAGATTAACAAGTAATAAAACTTCTTGCCCCATCACCCAAAAAATAATTTGTAATTGGCTCCCTGCTGTTTCTGGTGAACTAATCAACTGCATTTTAGTTGGAGTGAGGTATAGATATAACAACACTCAGGTTACAATAGCAGGCAATTCTCTCTGTGTCTCACAGATGAATTGATTTAACCTATCAATCTCTAATAATGGACCAGAATACTTCATACCTATCTAGCTCTGAGGTCAGATTATCAAGTCCACATTGAAAGTTGACTAGTTACAATCTTCTATCTTCAAAGCATCAAATTCTAATATTTCTTGAGATGTGGGCACAACTGGCATGGGTAGCATTTAGTACCCATTGCCCTTGACAATATTATGGTGAATTGCCTTCTTGCACTGCTACAGACTTTATGGTGTAGATGCATCCGGTGCTGTTAAAGAAGGAATTCCAGGATTTTGACCCAGTGATAATGAAGGAAGAGTGACACATGAGTTAAGAATGGTGTATGACTCACATGTAGCAGTCTTCCAGTCTTCCTACTGACCTTGTAATACCTATTAATCTAGATTAGCGGAAATTACAAATTTGGGAGATTGAAGAAACCTTGTCAAAGTACAGCTGTGCATCCTACTGATAGTACACATGTGGCCATGGGGCTTTGGTGGAGGATAGAGTGAATAGTAAATGAAGTGCCAATCAGACTGCTTGATCCTGGATGGTGTTGAACTTTGAGAGTATTTTTGGAGCTGCACTCATGCAGCTAACGTCACACACTTCACTTAGAAGCAAAGAAATTGGAGCCGGAGTAGATCAAAAGGCCCCTAACCAAAGTCTCACCAAAATCTTCGATAATTTTACCAAGGCTTCTTTATTCTTTGTATTCCAATCCCCTTGCAATAAAGGCTAATAATTCTTTTGCCTTCATAATTAATTGCTGTACCTGCTCTCTGAATTTCTATATTATTTGTATGGGTATATTCAAGTTTTTCTAAAAATCAACATTTAAAAGTTGCATCTTTTTGTAAACATTCTGCTTTTCTATTTTCATAACCAAATAAATAGCCTCACACTTCCTGCACTTTAGCATCTTGTTTTTGGGAGCAGTTGGAGTGGGAGGAGTGACAGCGAGGACCAGAGGCCTGAAGGTAAATTTTAAAAGATAGAAAGGTTTACCTCGTGTATAGGCGGAGCGCACACTGAGCAGGAGCAGGCACGAGACTGTTGGTTAAGTGAGGCTTTATAATTGGATGATTGCTTTACCCGAAATACTACTCGGGTAGTGTCTCCCACCTGTCCTCCTCCTCTAACCAAAAAAAAAGGTTCTGTGAGCTAATTGGTAAGCTGACTGGTTTCTTGTTTTTGAATTTTCAGTAGACTCATTGGGAATTTAGAATAATGGGAATGGTGGTTTGGGCAGTTGAATGTTCCTCCTGCAGAATGAGGGAGGTAAGGGTCAGTGTCCCTGCTGACTGCATCTGTGGGAAGTGCACCCAACTCCAGCTCCTCGAAAACTGCGTTAGGGAACTGGAACTGGATGAAATTCGGATCATTCGGGAGGAGGAGGGGGTTATTGAGAGGAGTTACAGGGACTAGTCATACCTCAGGTAAAAGAAAAAAGTAGATGGGTTACCATCAGGAGATGGAAAGGGAACCGGCAGGAAGTGCAGAGATCCCTGTGGCCGTTCCCCTCAACAACAAGTATACAGTTTTGGATACTGCTGGGAGGCACGGCTTACCAGGGTTAAGCAATAGGGCATAGGTCTCTGGCACACAGTCTGTCCCTGTTGATCAGAAGGCAAGGGGGAAGAGGAGCAGAGCATTAGTCATTGGGGACTCCAATGTTAGGGGACAGACAGGAGGTTCTGTGGGAAGAAGAGAGACTCACAGTTGGTGTGTTGTCTCCCAGGTGCCAGGGTTCATGATGTATTTGATCATGTTTTCAGGATCCTAGCAGGTGAGGGGAAGCAGCCCCAAGTCCTGGTCCACACACACACCAACGACATAGGTAGGAAGAGAGATGGGAGTTTAAAGCAAAAATTCAGGGAGCTAGGATGGAAGCTTAGAGCTAGAACAAACAGAATTGTTATCTCTGGTTTGTTGCCCATGCCATGTGCTAGCGAAGTGAGGAATAGGGAGAGAGAGGAGTTGAACACGAGACTACAGGGATGGTGCAGGATAGACACACAGACTCCCACACATGCACCCCCTCACAGACTTTAGACACTCTGCACTCACTACACACACACACACACAAACACACTCTCTCACACTCACAACCCCCACCCCAGACAGACACACACACAGACAGACAAAGACCCACATGCACACATATATATTGTGTGTGGTGAACTTTTTTGGTACTTTCAGAGTTACATTGCACTTTGCTCAAAAACCACATAGATTCATGTCGAACTCTGAAAGTACCAAAAACTGCATGAATTTATGTAATGCTATAAATTCTGTGTTACAATCGAGCCCTCCACAATCACCTGATGAAGGAGCATCGCTCCGAAAGCTAGTTTGCTTCCAATTAAACCTGTTGGACTATAACCTGGTGTTGTGTGATTTTTAACTTTGTACACCCCAGTCCAACACCGGCATCTCCGAATTATGTTAGGATGAGATGTGATGACTCAGTTAGTGTGATTGAGAGCTACAAGTTAGCCAGGAAAGACCTAAAGAGAGAGGTAAGATCCAGGAGGGGACATGAGTAGTAATTGGCAGATAGGATCAAAGAAAACCCTGAGGCTTTCAAGAGGTATATTGGGAATAAAAGAATGACTAGAGTAAGATTAGAGCTAATCAAGGATACTAGTGGGAAGTTGTGCGTGGAGTCAGAGGAGATGGGGGAAGCACTAAATGAATACTTTTTTGTCAGTATTACACTAGAAAAAGACAATGTTGTCAAGGAGAGTACTGAATACAGGCTACTAGACTAGACAGGATTGAGGTGCATTAGGAGGAGGTGTTAACAATTCAGGAAAGTGTGAAAATAGATAAGTTCCCTGGGCCAGATGGCATTTATCCTAGGATTCTCTAGGAAGCCAGGAAGGCGATTGCCAAGCTTTGGCTTTGATCTTTATGTTGTCATTGTCTGCAGGAATAGTGCCAGAAGGGGAGTAGAGACGAGCCTGGACATTATAGACCTGTGAACCTTACTTCAGTTGTGGGTAAAGTGTTGGAAAGGGTTATAAGATATAGGATTTATAATCATCTAGAGATGAATAAGTTCATTGGGGATAGTCAGCATTGTTTTGTGAAGGGGAGGTCATGCCTCACAAACCTTACTGAATTCTTTGAATAGGTGACCAAACAGGTGGATGACAGTAAAGCAGTTGGTGTAGTGTATACGGATTTCAGTAAGGCGTTTGATAAGGTTCCCCAAAGTAGGCTATTGCACAAAATACAGAGGAATGGGATTGAGGGTGATTTAGTGGTTTGGAACAGAAATTGGCTAGTTGAAAGAAGACAGAGGATGGTGGTTGATGAGAAATATTGATCCTGGAGTTCAGTTAATAGTGATGTAGCACAAGGATCTGTTCTGGGTCCGCTGTTGTTTATCATTTTTATAAATCACCTGGATAAAGGCATAGAAGGATGGGTTTGTAAATTTGCAGATGACACTAAGGTCAGTAGAATTGTGGATAATGACGAAGGATATTGTAAGTTACAGAGAGACATAGATAAGCTGCAGAGCTGGGCTAAGAGGTGGCAAAAGGAGTTTAATGTGGAAAAGTGTGAGGTGATTCACCTTGGAATGAGTAACAGGAATGCAGAGTACTGGGCTAATGGTAAGATTCTTGATAAAGTAGATAAGCAGAGAGATTTCGGTGTCCAGATACATAGATCCTTGAAAGTTGCCACCCAGGTTGATAGGGTTATTAAGGAGGCATATGGTGTGTTAGCTTTTATTGGTAGAGGGATTAATTTTTGGAACCATGAGATCATGCTGCAGCTGTACAAAACACTTGTGCGGCCACATTTGAAGTGGAGTATTGCATACAGTTCTGGTCAGTGCATTGTAGGAAGGATGTGGAAGCTTTGGAAAGGGTTCAGAGGAGATTTACTACAATGTTGCCTGGTAGGAGGGAAGGTCTTATGAGGAAAGGTGGAGGGATTTGAGGATGTTTTCATTAGAGAGAAGAAGGTTGAAAGGTGGCTTAATTGAGAGATTTCAGATAATCAGAGGGTTAGATAGGTTGGACAGTGACAGCCTTTTTCCTCGGATGGCAATGGCTAGCACAAGGGTACGTAGCTTCAATTTGAGGGCTGATAGATATAGGACAGATGTCAGAGGTAGTATCTTTACTCAGAGAGTAGTAGTGTGGAATGGCCTGCCTGCAACAGTAGTAGACTTGCCAACTTTAAGGGCATTTAAATGGTCATTGGATAGGCACATGGACAAGAATGGAATAGTGTAGGTTAGATTGGCTTCAGATTGGTTCCACAGTTTGGCGCAATATCGAGGGCTGAAGGGCCTATACTGCACTGTAATGTTCCATGCTCTATGCATTAGATTTCATCATCCATTCTATTACCTGCTCATTTAATCTCTCACTATCACTTTGCAACCTCTTTGTATCTTCCTCATAGTTTATATTCTACCTTAATTTTGTACCATTGTACTCAGTCTCTATATCTAAGTCATTCATGCACTTTGTAAAACCTGAGGATCAAGCACCGATCCTGCCAGTATTTCACTCGTAATTTCCTGTCAATTCCCTATACCCTCTCTATTAATAAATCCTTCATCCATGTTAACCTCAACTTCATGAGCCCTATTTGGAATTTCTTTGTGTCACATCTTATCACATGGCTTCTGGAAATCCAAGTATACTGCACCTATTGGCTCCCTTATATCAGCCCGACCAAATTCACACTGAAAACAAAACTCTCATAAATTTGAACGTGATGCAGAAATTGGCTGAACTAAACATTTTCTGCTTTTATGGATAGGATATACCCAGGCAATTTTTCACTTTGTCAGGTAGATGCCAGTGTTGTATTGGTGCTGAAATAGCTTGGCTCAAGACATAGATATTTCCGAAGTACAAGGTTTCAACATGATAGTTTGAATGTTGTCAAGGCCTGCAGCTCTTGCTGTAACCAATACCATCACTCATCTCTTTATAGCATACAGACTGAATTGGATTGAGTAAAGTTTGACTTCTGTAATTGTGTGGATTTCAGGACAAAGTTCAAAATGGATCACCCACTTGACATTTCTGCAAACACTTCAGCTTTGAGTTTCGCACTGATGCAGGTTCCACAAACACTGAAGGAGGAGACATTTGTGGAGCCTTCAGTTCTTTTCAATCATTTAATTGTGAACCAGCATTCACAACTGGGTCTGGCTGTGCTGCAAATCTTTGAATCGTTGCTTGTGGAATCGTATAGATCTCCCTGCTTTCACTGGTTAGCACTGTTTAGCTTCACAAGGGGTGACACCTTAACTTTAGATAGGCCTGGTGCTGCTCCTAGAGTCATCTCAATCCAAAACAACCTTACAACTTCTCCATCACAGATAACATCAACGAAAATGAAGAGGTTTGTATTCAGAAGCATGCAGTGGAACGAGGCATAAATGGATTAGGAATATTTTGAAATTTCCAATGGAGAATGCTGTGGCTCTTTCTCAGAGTCAATGGACCTAACACATATATCAAATGCCCCTATCCTGTCTGCCAAAGGCCAAGACCAAGTCTGACAAAGTCAGTTTTGTGTTTTGACAAACAACGCTATCTGGTTTTCAGAGACTCCTGTTATGAAGTTGAAGGTGTGTACTGTACCTTTAAGAGAGAGTGAAAGCTGGCAAGCACCTGTCACGCACAAAGTGTACTGGACAATTTGACGATGTAACATTTGGGCTGTAGCTTTAATACTAAGTTTTCTTCACAGCAGCTCGAATTTAATCAATTAGTTTAAATTATACCCCAAGATACTAAAACCCAATCAAACTTGAATTTTACTATTTCGACAACATTGAACCAATGTGATGATCTGATGTTTTGGGGTATTAAAAAGCAGGCATTTTGGACAGTAGCTAGAGAAAGGGCACTTTCTGCTATTATCAGACAGACTGCCCAAAAACTCTCTAAAAGGTACCATTTTCTTATGAAAAATTTGTGCAGCAGAAGACGAAGCTGACCCAGGGAGATCTACAGAGAAGGATTGACATCACTGCTGGTTTTGAAAGTTGATTTGCTGTAAATTTAATAGGGGCGTTATCGGATCAGTATATTGTTATAGAGTGGGAGGCAGATAACAAATCTTTAAGAGAAAGGAGTCTTAGAGTTGTAAATAGTTGTTGTTTAATGTTCTCTTTTGGAGTTAAAGAATAAATTTGTTATTTTTTCTTTAAATAGTAGAATTTGGGTAATTCTCTGTCACTCAATAATTTAACAGCATTTGGTTTAATTAGCAGAAGGGCTCACTGACGTGCCATAACAGTTTGTGGCTCAGGTCCATGATTTGGACAGGTTTAGACAGATCCAGTCTGAGATTTGAATAGATTTGGAGTACGAAAGATCCCAGCAAATTGAAAGCCTCGAACTTTAAATAAAATGTACGTAAGACAATTTGTTTAGCTTCGGTTACTTGTGGTTGGTTAAATTAAAAGTGAGAGAAATGGCTCTTAAAATTGCTAAAGAGGTTCTGGAGTTTGAAGATGATTCCCAAATTTGCCGAGAAAGTTTGGAAAGAAAACACCATACTTTTAGAATTAGCAAAGCGATAAGAATCGGGTCTAATCAGGGACAATAATAAAGCTGAAATTGTAAGGGAGCTACTCAAAAACTTCGGCGTATCAGAGAAACAGATAAGTGCAGTAGAGTTAGAAAAACTTAAATTACCATTGAGAAAATTGGAGTTAAAAGATAAACAAAGGGAGAGAGAAAGCGAAAGAGAGAGAGAAGAAAGAGAGAGAGAAGAAAAAGAGAGAGAAGGTTCTTCGCTGAACAAAGACAGAAAGAAGAAAGGGAGAGAGAAAAAGAGAGAAAAGAAAGAGAAATGGAGAGAGAGTTTGAACTTCAGAAGTTGCGGCTTAGTCAGCAAAGCTAAGTTAACAGGATGGAGATGAAGGGAGAAGATCGTGATCCGTTCAAATATGTTAAAACACTGCTACAGTTTGATGAGAAAGATGTTGAAGCCTTCTTTATTTCATCTGAAAAATTGGCTAGGCAGATGGAATGGTCAGAGGACTTGTGCGTAATGTTAGTTCAGACCAAACTGGTCGACAGGGCGAGTGAGGTATTTGCAGCGCTGTCAGATGAGGAGTGAAGAGATTATGCAAACAGGCTATTTTGACTGCTTATGAATTAGTATCAGAAGCATATAGACAGCAGTTCACAAACATAAAGAAAGAACCAGATCAGACTCATGTTGAGTTTGAAAGAATTAACCATAATCATTTTGATAGATGGGTGCAGGCCTTAAAAATATATGTGGCTCTAAGAGAGATTATTCTGCTGGACAATTTTAAAAACTCACTTCCAGAGATGAGAAGAATTCATGTGGATGAACAGAAAGTTCAAGAAGTGAGAAGAGCAGCAGAGATGGCAGATGAACATGCATTGGTGCGTAAGGCAAAGTTTAGCTTCCAGCAAGAATTTCATCATGTGAGGGATAGAAATTGGGAGAATAGGAGATCCTACACTGTGAAATAAATAGTAGAGAACACTGGTAATTGTTTTCCATAGGTTAAAAAAAGAAGCTGTCAAGGGTGGAAAGGAGGTGAAAGGCCTCAGGTGTTTCCACTGTGGTAAAGTGGGACACATAAAGTCACAGTGCTAGTCATTAAAGAAAGGCGCTGTGGAAAAAGATGTAGTAAAAGAAGCTAAGCCAGTGGGATTACTGAAAGTAGTAAAGGAAACCCTACGAAAAGTCAAGAAGCTACAGGAAAGTGCATAGCCGACGCAGGGGCAAGGTATGGAGTTAGTGCCTGATCTCAATAAAAATTTGTCTCTGTGGGTAAAGTTTACTCAGAAAGAGCAGGGGGAGAAGGGTCAAAAGTTATAATTTTGAGAGATACAGGATCTAACCAATCTCTAATAGTAAAAGACGAACGTATTTGCACTCTTTCTGACCTGTTACCTGAGACAGAGGTAATTTGTGTGATCGATGGACAGAAATTCAGCTTTCCCCTATGTAAGATCAAGCTGGAGTGCCAACTCAAGACTGGTGAAGTAACAGTGGGAGTGATTGACAAGTGTCCGTTCCAGGAATCTAGTTTGTCCTTGGGAACGATTTAGCAGGATCCAAGGTGGGAGTGACAGCCCTTGTTGTGGAGAAACCCAAGAAAGACCAGGGAACTAAGGACTTAAAAGAAAAATACTCTGGTATTTTCACAAATTGTGTAGTAACAAGATCCCACTATCGTAAGTCACAGCAGGAAGCAAAAACTAAAGACAAAGATGACGGAGTTGAGCTTCATTTAGCAGACAACCTGTTTGATGTAATGATGCAGGAAAACCTTGAACAGGCAGTTGGGATGGAGATGGAGCAAAGACAGAGGTAAATAAAGGACAAGCAGACAAAGGTATTGCTGATAGTAAGCCTTCCAGTTGCCTGCCACTTCAATATACCACCGTGTCCCTGTGCCAAACTTTCTGTCACAGACCTACTGCAGCGCTACAGCAAGGTTCAACACAAGCTGGGAGAACAACACCTCATCTTTCACTTCAGTACCTTACAGCCTTCAGGACTTAACATCAAATTTAACAATTTCAAAGCATAAACACCCCTTACCTTGTATGGTACCTATCCCACAATCCATTTCCTGTCATGAAATGGGTTGCTTTCAGCATGGCCGAACCATTTTCAAATACACATGGCCTTCATTATCACAAATCTAGCTCCTCTTTTTGAGGATTGAACCCCTGCGGTTGGCATTTTTGTTATGATCTTAGCTGATGGTACTACCAGTCAAGTCAGATCCCAGATGAAAAGTGTGGTGCTGGAAAAGCACAGTAGGTGCAGGAGAGTCGCAGCAGAGTCGACATTTCGGACATAAGCCCTTCATTATTCCCAAAACATCGACTCTCCTGCTTTATACTCTTCAGAGGGTTGGTGTGGACTTGTCGGGCCGAAGGGCCTGTTTCCACACTGTAGGTGTTCTTCTAAAGAAAACATTAATGAGAGGCAAAAAGTGGGATAGAAACCAGGCCTGGGCGGATCTAAATAAGGGCTAGAATCAGCACATGCTTGATAGACTGAGGGGTTGTATTGAATTTTATTATATAATCGTGTTGTATTCAAATACCTCTCTTTTCAAATCAATTCAAATTCCAAAGATTCCAATATATTTTGCATATTCTTCTTTGCATTGTTTTGCTCTATATACTCAACCATCAGCCAACTGGATGAAGCAAGTCCTTCAAAACAATTTTACAGGATGAAAGAGTAATTGAAAGAGAATGATGCAATACAATAAAACAAAACTGCTAAAGATTAGTGTGAAATGAGAAATTTCATTTTCCCAACTCAAATTGTCTTCACGGAGTTTCAGGAGGTAGTATTTTCTTCCCAGATATTATTTTTCCAAAGTTATCCTGAGATTTTCATTTCTTTTCGGTCCTACGATGTTATGATTTTTGGTGGAGAGGGAAGTATTTATCTTATTTGCCTGAGTCTGCAGATAAATAAACCTGACAATATCAGTCATGTCAATCATTGTTCATATGTTCCTTTGGTTATATTGAACTCAGGGAGTACAAACATCAGATCCATCCCAGCATGCATTACATGATTAAAAGAGTCTATTTCTGAAAAAGAGAGGAAACTTAACTTCTTAAACAGTCCCTCAAAATGAACAATGACTTGCTTCTACTCGGTGTTGATAGGTTCTTAAAAATGGCTGATAAGTGCAAAGACTCTGCCTCATGATGCTTGAAAGGTCTGGATCAGGTTTGGATGCTTGTGCACTCTCTCCAATGTCTCGATGTTGCTTCTGCAAGTTTTCAATGAAGTATTTCAATGTTTCCCAATGAATCCTTCTTATGTTGGCCAGTCACATCCCAAAGAATGGTTGTTTGACCTCCTTATGCATGCTTTGTCGACATTTGTAAAGCGTTTTCAGGAAACTCATCATCCCATACTCATTGACCCCCATTAGCTCCCAATTAAGTAAAGATTTCATTTTAAAATATTCATTTTTGTTTTCAAATATCTCCATGGTCTTATTCTCTCCCTATCTGTGTGATATCCTCCAGCCCAACAGTCCTCTGGGATATTTGTCCTCCTCCATGCTGAGCTCTTGAGAATTCCTGATTTTAATCAGTCTATGTATGATTGTTGGTCATTCACTAAACTGCCATGGCACTACATACGAGCATTCCCTCACTAAATCTCTTTGCCTCTCTTTCTCCTTGAAGACACTCCTTAAAATCTATCTCTTTGACCAAGCATTTTGCCATTGACCCAAAGATCACCTGTGAAGCTCCCTGCAATGGCACACTCTGAATGCAAGTTGTTATTGCTAATTTTCCAATATTTAAAGACTCCAGGAAGTGGTCTATTTTCAGTATTTCACTCTGAGGAGGGAGATGGGACATTAATTACTTTGCCATCTTAAAGTAAATTGTCTAAAACCAAACTTCCAAACAAAATCCTTTCATAAAAAGTGGAGAGTGAAATCTGGATTTCAGAACATGTAAAATCCAGTAAACGTAGTGTTAAACTCATCAAGACAGGTCTGCAAATCACATTAATCACAGCTTTTCTCCCAGCTGTATAAGTTAAATCACCAGATAACATCAAACCATGGGATTTGGCACTGTTCAATTCCTGCTGAAAATGCACCTTGTGGTGTTTCCCTGTGGGCTGTGATTTTGTTCATTATCAAGGGGTCTAATTGTACTTGCACCCAGCATACCAACAAAAGCATTTAACTTGTCTGTTCGCTTCTCTGACATTTCACTGAAGGTCCTTTTGCCTATTATGTAATTAAATATTAAAGAAAAGCTGATTAAAATCACAGTTCACAAAACACAATCCGAGTTTTCTCCTCATTAATATTAGTTAATGGATCTATTTACTTCTGCTCCAGCCAATGTTTCATGATTTCATTCAGTAATTATCTTCTTTTAGTCAACATTTAGGATAATGATATATTTTTCTAGCTAACATTAATGAAATGTCTTTGTATCTTCCAGACCAAATTTTGAACAAAATGTCTGTAAGATGACGAAAACAGAACTAATTAGAGTTTTTTTTTAAATAGGGTGAAAGTCAGACAGGTTCTACAATAAGTGGAGAATTTTGTTTTGCTGGGTTACTGATCGTGAAGCTGAAAGTGACTCCTATTGTTACTATAATTCCAAAGAAACTAACCATGAAGAACAGGGGCACCCTCAAAAATGTAAGAATTCTACAATCCAACATTCATTTCACCAAAACAGAAATTGCTGGAGAAACTCAGCAGTTCTGGCAGCTTCTAGCAGGAGAGAAAGCAGAGTTAAGCTTTTGAGTCCAGTGACCTATCTTCGGAAATAATAATAGCAAGGAAAGATATTATTTATGTTGATGAGGGGGGTGGGGGAAGGGGGAGGGGGGAAGGCAATGTCTGAATGGTATTATCACTAGGTTATTAATCCAGGGTGGAGTGGGTATGGCAGATGTCGGAGCGCTCTGCAAGAAGGCATCCAGCCTCCCCAATGTAAAGGAGACTGCATCGGGAGCAGTGGATACAGTAAAAGACATGTGTGGAAGTGCAGATGAAACTTTGATGGATGTGAAAGGCTCCTTTGGGGCCAGTTCCACCACAGAACATACCAGATGGCCTCCTTCTTTTAAGACCGCAACTTTCCCTCCAACATGGTTGATGATGCTTTCCAATGCATCTCATCCACGTCTCGCACCTCCAACCGCAACAAGGACAGAACATCCCTGGTCCTCACCTTCCACCCTACCAACCTCCGCATAAATCACATAATCTGCCGACATTTCCACCACCTCCGAATGGACCCCAACACCAGGGATATATTTCCCTCCCCACCCCTATCTGCTTTCCGCAAAGACCATTCCCTCTGCGACTACCTGGTCAGGTCCATGCCCCCCATCAACCCACTCTCCCCTCCCGGCACCTTCCCCTGCCACTACAGGAATTGCAAAACCTGCGCCCACACCTCCCCCCACTCACCTCCATTCAAGGTCCCAAAGGAGCCTTCCACATCCATCAAAGTTTCACCTGCACTTCTACACAAGTCATTTATTGTATTCGTTGCTCCTGATGCGGTCTCCTCTACAATGGGGAGACTGGACACCTTCTTGCAGAGCACTTAAGAGAACATCTCTGGGACACCTGCACCAATCAACCCCACCGCCCTGTGGCCGAATATTTCAAATCCCCCTCCCACTCTGCTGAGGACATGCAGGTACTGGGCCTCCTCCACCACCACTCCCTCACCACCTGACGCATGGAGGAACAACGCCTCATGTTCCATCTCAGGACCCTTCAACGCCTTGGCATCAATGTGGACTTCACCAGTTACTTCATTTCCCCTCCCCCCACCTAACCCCAGTTCCAACCTTCCCGCTCAGCACCATCCTCATGTCTGTCCCACCTGTCAATCTTCCTTGCCACCTATCCACTTCACCATTCTCTCTGACCTATCACCTTCACCCCCACCTCCATCCACCTACTGCACTCTCAGCTACCTTCTCCCCAGCCTGAAATGTCCTGCTTCTCGGATGCTGCCTGACCTGCTGTACTCTTCCAGCACCACTCGAATCTTGACTATTAATCCAGGGTCCCTGGTAATGTTCTGGGGACATGGGTTTAAATCCTGTCATGGCAAGTGATGGAATTTGATTTCAATTTAAAAAAAACCTGGACTTGGGATTCTAATGGTGAACGCGAAAACTTGTTGGAAAATCCCACCTGATTCATTAATGTCCTTTAGGGAAGAAATTTGCTGTCCTTACCTGATCTGACCTACTTGTGACTCCAGATCCACAGCAATGTGGTTGACTCTTAACTGCCTCTGGAATGTAAATGTTGGCCTAGCCAGTGATGCCCATATCCCGTTAATGAATGAATTAAAAAAAAGAAGTGAGCAAACAGTTGGAGACGGAGCCCAGAGAGATAGAAATGCAGTTAGATAGACGAAGGGATACCAACCATCCTTTTGCCTAATTTCCTTTCTCTCTCTCTCTCTGGGCTCTGTCTCTACCTACCAAGCACTTGTTTTCCATTCCACTACCTTTCCTTAGACCTTTCCAAGCTACTCTCAGTTCTAAAGAAGGGTCACTGGACTTGAAAGGTCAATTTTGCTCTCTCTCCACAGATGCTCCCAAACCTGTTGAGTTGCTCCAGCAATTTCTGTTTTTGTTTCCAATCTTCAGCATCCCCAGTTCTTTGTTTGATTATCCATTCCACCAAACCCCCAACAGTGGTGCACTCAGTCAGTACAGATATGTCAAATTACATGCTTATGTTTCAGGAGTGGATCTTGAATTTATGACTTTCTGATTGCCAGTCAAATGTGGTACAAATAAGTAGAATTGACACCTAATTGTAGGAGACATCCGACTCATGCACTACTCCACATTTTTGCTTTAATTTCTACAGAATAGAATCAGAAGCATGGCACAGAAGCCCAATGTCTATGTGTTGCTATGTTTCTTGAAGTACAGGGATTTATTGATAGTGACAAGTTGGTTCTTCTGCCATTGCCACTTATTTCTCCACACCTGAACTCCATTGTTAGCGATGTGCTCCTACCACTCAGGCTCAGTAAACTACATCCTTGATGATGTGTGTGGCTGTGCTATTACTTGTAAAAACAAGGACTGCTGATGCTGGAAACCAGAGTCTAGATTAGAGTGGTGCTGGAAAAGCACAGCAGGTCAGGCAGCACCCGAGGAAAATCAACGTTTTGGGAAAAGCCCTTCATCAGGAATGCCTGCAATGGAGAGATAAATCAGAGGGGGGGTGGGGTTGGGGAGAAAGTAGCATAGAGTACAATGGGTGAGTGGGGGTGGGGATGAAGGTGATAGGACAGAGAGGAGGGTGGAGTGGATCTATCACCTGCATCCCCACCTATTGTACTCTATGCTACTTTCTCCCCACCCCCCTCTCATTTATCTCTCCACCCTGCAGGTACTCTGCCTCTATTTCTGACGAAGGGCTTTTGCCCGAAACATCGATTTTCCTGCTCTTCGGATGCTGCCTGAACTGCTGTGCTTTCCCAGCACCACATTAGTCTAGAATCTGGTTTCCAGCATCTGCAGTCCTTGTAGGCAGAGTGAGTGAGGTATTTGCTGCCCTGTCAGAGGAGCGGCCAAGAGATTATGAAAAGGTCAAACAAGCTATTTTAAATACTTATGAATTGGTACCAGAAGCATATAAACAGTGGTTCAAAAACAAAGAACCAGGTCAGAATTATGTTGAGGTTGAAAGAATTAAACAGCCATTTTGATAGATGGGTGTGGGCCTCAAAGATAGATAAGACCTATGAGGCTCTAAGAGAGATTATTCTGCTGGAAGAGTTTAAAAACTTGCTTCCAGAGATGGTAAGAATTCACATGGAGGATCAGAAAGTTCAGAAAGTGAGAAGGGCAGCAGAATTAGCAGATGAAGACATGCTGGTGCATAAGACAGGCTTCCGACCAGAATTCTGTCCTGTTGAGGATGGAAGTTGGGAGAAAAGGAGAAGGGGAGATCCTAACCTATGAAACAAAGATTAGAGAACACTGGTAAGTGTTTACCCGGTAGGGTGGGAAGAGGTGTAATCCAGGTAGCTGTGGGTTTGTTAAAAATGTCAGTGTCAAGTCGGTCATCATTAATGGAGTTGGAGAGGTCCAGGAAGGGGACGGAGGTGTCAGAGAGGGTCCAGGTGAATTTAAGGTCGGGGTGGAATGTGTTGGTGAAGTTGATGAATTGCTCAACTTCCTTGCCACCCCCACCCCCCTCTCATTTATCTCTCCACTCTGCAGGCACCCTGCCTCTATTCCTGATGAAGGGCTTTTGCCCGAAACGTCGATTTTCCTGCTCCTCGGGTGCTGCCTGACCTGCTGTGCTTTTCCAGCACCACTCTATTACTTGTAAAGGCTAATGAGAGAGTTGCTGGATATTAGATGGCATTCACTCCTTGGCTGTCTCAAGCCTTTACTGACAGGAATAATGAATAATGATGCTAAGATGTCTCCAAGGTGTGTCTTCAAACAGAACTGACATCAGGAGAATTGCATTTCTGTCACTACTTGAATATGTGCATAACTCAGAAGTGCAGTGAAACATCTAATGATATTGAGCTATAATTTGATGGAGGCATATTCTCTTACTCCTCAGGGCTCTTGTAAGCCTGATTGTCCAATGTTCTCAAATTACACAATCATAGATTTTTATATTACAGGAGGCCATTTGACCCATCATGTCTGCACCAGGTCCCAAAACAGCTATCCAGCTCACCCCATTCTCCAGCCCTATCTCTGTAGCCCTCTAAATTCATCACATTTAAATATATGTCCAACTCTCATTTCAAACCTCCTACTGAATCCGCTCCAACCACCCTTCAGGTAACACATTCCACATCCTAACAACGCTCTTAATATAGAAGCTTCTTCTCATCTCACTCCTACCTCTCTGACACTATTGAAATTGTGACCCCTAGTTACTGACATACCAACTAGTGGAAACGGAAAATCCTCCTTTACCCTTTCAAAATTGTTTATTGTTTTGAACATCCCGAGTAGTTTGCTTCTTAATTTTATCTGCTCCAAAGAAAATAAACCCAATTTCTCCAATCTTTCCTTGTTTCTAAAATCCTGGTATCATTCTAGGAAATCTGCTTTGAATTCTCTCCAGGATTTAACATCCTTCCTTAAATAAGGTACCTAAAACTGAAACCAATACTCCAAATGTGGTCTGACCAATGATTTGCAGAGTTGGAGGACCACTGCCTTGTTTTTACACTCTATGCTTCTATTTATAAACCCAAGGATCCTACAAGACTTCCCAACAACTGTTTCATCTTGCCTGGCCACCTCCAGAAAATCATGCACATGAAACCAAGGTCCCTCTACTCCTGTACTCCCTACAAAGTTGTACCATTGAGCATGTATTGTTGGTCCATGTTTCTTCTATTAAAATTCATTGCCTCATATCTCTCTGCATGAAATTCATCTGCCAGGTATCTGCCCATTTTACCAACTTGTTACTGTCTTTCTAAAGTTGCTCAGCTTCATCCTCACAATTCTCCTTCGCTTAATATCATGTGCAAAATTAGATATTTTGCCCTCAACACCAATCTCCAAATCATTTATACAAATCAGAAACATCAAGAGTCCCAACACTAATCCTAGTGTAGCACCACATTCAACTCATCTCCAATCTATACCTACCCTGTTTCCTATCTTTTAGTCAACTTCTGATCCATGCTGCCAAGGACCCATCAGTCCCAAACATTTCTAACTTGCTAACTAACCCATCATGTGACACCATATCGAATGTTTTCTGAAAGTCCAAATGTACAACATCCACAAGCCTACCCCCATCCACTGCTTGTATCACCTTGTCAAAGAACTCAATTTAATTTGTCAGACATGACTTGCCCTTGACAAAGCCATGTTAACTGTCTAGTATTAACTTAATTTCCTGTATTGTAAGTATAATTTTTTCCCTTTTCCCATAGTATGGCCTCCATCATTGTTTCCATTATTGATATCAACTTGACAGGTCTGTAGTTTCCTGGATTATCCTTTGCCCTTTCTCAAACAATGGTATCACATTTGCAATCATCCAGTACCCCAGAATGAAACCTGCGTTCAGAGAGATCTCGAAAATTTCTGTCAACAATTTTAATTCCCAGATCCTTCACTAGTGTCTTTATGTTAGATGCAGGGAAGTTATACTGTCACACTGTAAATTGATGGAGCAGAGAACTGAAACAAACATGTGCAAAAGCTACAGCCCATCCAGAAGGTTATTAAGTAAACATGTATTGTGTAATAAGTTCTTTATGCCTGGAGCTATTTAAAACCATTAGATTATAGAGGCTTGCAATTGTTTTTTAAATATATAAATTCAAATTTAAAGAAATTTTGACACAGAAACAATTGGTCCAATTGTTCTACACTAGAGTTTACACCACACAAGCCTCCACTGAGCTTACTTCATTTCAAACTATCAATAAATCTTCAGTTATTTATCTAGTCTCCCCTTATAATGACCACATGATAATTTTATCTATTTGTGCATTTAGTTCCTTTATTACCCTAGTTAATGTTTTAGGATAAGCTTCAGCCCCACCGTCAAAATCTTAAGTTCAGCTCCTTTTTTTGAGCTGAATCACAATTGTACCTAACTGTACCATCTATTTATTTTCTTTGAATGAATCAGCCACAGTGATCAGATGGAACATTAATTCATTTTTAAAAACAGTTCAACTTGAAAAGATTTATCAATGTAAAGTTTATATTGGACATCTCCTTGAGTAAGAGGTGCTAACCCAAACTTGCATGTAGAAGAAAAGAAGCATGATTTGGGAAAGTCTCCTTTATGAATGACCCCAGCAACAATATTTTCAGTCAGAAAGATGGAAGCACAATGGAATCAGGCCATCTCCTTCAGAGTTAGGCCACAGATGGTAAGGCAGCCATGCTAGAAGACCCACCTCTGCTTACTGAGACATCAGTCCAGTTATAATCAAGATTGTCAGGTTGTCAATCCCTCATTGCTCACCACCCCTCATAGCCCACAACTACATTCCTCTGTGTCACCTCATGTCCCCTACAATTACTCCATAACCTAGGACCCTATTTCCCCTCTAAGCAACCCATACTTCCATATCCCCTGATATTCCTTCTGTAACCCAAAACAGAAGCAATTAAAGCAGATGGCTAGTCATCCGCTTTCTCCAGATAACCTGGTTATGAATGCTTAGCTGAGACCGAAGAACAGTTAGTGTACTCAGTTCTCAATAGGCAGGGACAACATAGCTGCTTGGGAGTGGAAGTTTTATTTGATTACATCTTCATTATGTCAAAATAAGTTATTATTTCTTTGAAGAGCTTTTTTTTTCAATGTATCTGTGTTTATACACACAAGAATAAGAGATGTGAAATGGATAATAGTTTTTTAACATTGATAGAATGAATAGATTGATTGTTACTTTTATAATAAGGTGAAAGAGGCAATGTACTTCAAAGGGAATGTTGAAAGGCTTATTTGATTCCCAATTCAGGACTACGGTTTACCCATGACTCTTCTGAGAAACCATGGACCACATTTATGAACAGAACAGATGGATTAGCAAGGACAGAAGTGCTGCAAGCAACTCCCTTCATGTTTCCTTATCTTTCTTTGATGGAAATTGCCAGTAACAGGAATGGGGGTGGGAGTCCTCGGGTCCAGTCCCATCCACCATTTTAAAAGGCCTCCCATCTCACTCAACTCTTGAAACTCTAGGCCTGTGTGAGTAAAGCAAAAGGTCAGTATTCTTATTCTGTAACTATTAAAGTTTGCAGTTGTGCTACCTAACCTAAGAGAGACAGGAAAAGGTACAGGCTTAAAGTCACTTAACAGAGCAGTTTAAAATATCTAGTCTTTGGAGCTGTGGGAGGTTTGTAGATGTGGGGAGTGGAGATTTTGAGGGAAAGGCTGGAAGGGAAGGGGGAAGCATTTACAGGAGGGCAAATTTTGTGGGATGATGTTTGATATGGAAAGGAGGCCTTGCAGAGAGGCATTCTCCTGTCCTGCCTGAGGTCTGAGCTGGGGTGGCCCACTGGATCCCTATTCCAGACCTCCATCTGCAGCTTCAAATTTGAAGCAAGGCAGGAAACTGCCTTTAGGTGGCAAAAAAAAGTCAATGTAAACCTATTACAGTCAACTGGGGGTTGGTTAGCTCAGTTGGCTGGATGGCTGGCTTGCGATACAGAGTGATACCAACATCGTGGGTTTAATTCCACTAGCAGCTGAGGTTGCATGAAGGAGTCTTCTTCTCAACCTCTCTCCTCTTTTCGCAGCATGGTGACCCTCCGGTTAAATCATCACCCGTTGTCTCTCTTAAATGGGAGAACTGCCCTGCGGTCTGGTGAGATTTTCATTACTTTACCTTACCTTTTACTTTATGACATTTCCATCTTTCTTTAGTTTTGATACAAGTTCATATCCATCTGCCACATTAACTCTGGTTTTCTGTACAGAAAACACCTGACCTCCTGAGTATTTCCAGCAGTGTTTGAGTTTATTTCAGATTTCCAGAATCTGCCATATATTAGTGTTAACAGGAGAATCAAAGATAATCAAACACTCCTCCCACTGTGGTTATATCCTCTTCCACCCTCTTCTGTCGAGCAGAAGATATACAAGTTTGAATACACACACAAATAGATTCAAGAGCAGCTTCTACCCTGCTGTTATCAGACTTTTGAATGGACCTCTCAAAAGTCAATTCTGATCTCTCTCTCTCTCTCTCTCTGCACCTTCTCTGTGACTTTAACGCTGTAGTCTGCACTCTGTTTTGCTACCCTGCTGCACTTTGCATGGTACGATCTGCCTGTATAGCCCGCAAAATAACACTTTTCACTGTACCTCAGTACATATGACAACAATAAATCAGATCAATCAGTCAGAAGGGAAAAAAGTTGAGGGTGAGAAAGCTTTGCGTTCTCTCCATCTGCGGGGGGTGAATGGGTTGAAGGAAAATTACAGATGAGGTAAGTGTAGAAACCATGATATGGTGTGTAATAAATTAATCAGAGAGAAAGAAGCAGGATTGTTTTGGATATGAAGTGGTGGAGGAAGAGGAATGGATTGTGGGAGGGTAAATGTGGGAGGGACACAGAGGAAGTGAAAGGATGGAGGGAACGCATGAGAGTCTGTGGAAGTTGCTGAAAAGGGTTCTCTTGAGGTATATTGTTTCTCTGCACTACCCATCTGATAAGTTGCTTTTGTGCCAGTGTCTCCCATGCTTTAATGGAAATAAAGTTCAAATGCAAGTCCAAGTTCAATTCTGCAGCTGTTCTTTTTTTTCCTTTTTCCTGCAATACTAGCAGTCATCTCCTGCCGTAAAAGAAAGGCAGATTGTAAAGTAGAAAAGTCGAAGCCAAAAGAAAAAAAAGCTAATTGATAGAGGAAAAACGGAAACAGAGGAAATTAAAAGAAATAAGCCAGGTAAAGATTTCAGTATGCAACTATTTTTGCCATCCGTCCATGTGCAATATCACAGGGGATTGACTGGCACTTTTAAAAAATCAAAACCGCAGTCTTTTTGTTTTGCAGTTGGGCACTTTATACTTACGATTCTTTCTAATGCCTGACTTGAGTCCTTTGTTAATTATATTTCATTTAACAGATATCAATCCACTCGACAAAGTAATTATTGAGTAGTTAAGCATGCCAGAGGGAACAAATGATTCTGCCACTGAATTATTTTTTAAAGATTGCCTGCCTCACCAATTTTCTCTTTTCACTGTCTATCCTGAATATTTTGACCTACAGCTGAGTTACAGTTCAATGGGAACTGTACACCCTCACATAGTTCTTCGTGCGTCAGAATTCACAGTAAATGTCAGCAGCGTTTTTGACATAGGAAATCATAACTGAGCTTTTAGCTATCTTCAAACTACAGAGGTTTGCATGTGGTAAGCAGGAAAGGACAAGTAGGCCAAATTTCAGCAACTAATGTTTTTACCATGCTTTTAACATCCAGAGGCACTTCAATCTAGTGGCTCTGGATTGTTACACAAATGTCGGACCCTTGTTGCAACACAGCCCATTTCCAGTTAATTCCTTCCATTCTAACTGGTCTGCTCTATTGATTGAAATTGATTACTATGATTAACAAATGACTTCATTATCATTGAATCAAATGACCAACAGGATAACAAAAGGTGAATTGAACTTGAATTTTTTTTTGCATTAAAGGCATAGTTAATGAGTAATCCAGAGGCCTAGACTGATGCTTTGGGTTCAAATCCCATCATAGCAGCTGGGTGAGATTTAAATTAAATTAATAAAACATGAAATTGAAAGCTAGTATCAATAATAGTGACCATGAAAACAATCATTCATTGTTGCAAAGACCCATTTGGAAGGAAATCTACCACATTTACGTGGTCAGACCTACATGTGACTTCAGACCCACAGAAATGTGGTTCACCCTATGAATCTGACAAGTCCATTAGAGGAGGGCGAAGATACTGGTCTTGTCACTAATGCTCACATCCTAAGAAAGAATGAAGGAAAAAGAACCCCTTGGAACCTGTTAATGCGCATTATTTGTTTAATGCACTTACATTTGGTTGAGACTTGGATAGAATAAACGATTAAATGCAAAAAAAGAACTGCAGATGCCAGAAATCAGAAATAAAAACAGAAATTGCTGGGGAAATCTCAGCAGGTCTGGCAGCATCTGTGGAAAGAAAGTGGAGGTAACTTTTTGGGCCCAGTGACCCTTCTTCAGAAAGGGGTCAGAGACTTTGCCATTTTGTGTTGCAAAGGGTAGTTTCTCTACCTCTGAGCCAGGGGCTGTAGGTTCAGGTCCCATTCAAGGGCTTGGTGGCCATTGAAAGTGTGTACAGAATGCAACCAGATGGATTAATTGTTATCTGCAAAATCCCTCCAATAGGCCTATGGTAATTAATGAGAGTGGGAGAAAGTTCTGATCACCCATGAATGCAGAGTGGTGCCCCTCAAGCGACATTTGGTTGAGACTTGGAACAGCTTCAGGGTGATGACCTGTTTCAGGTAAAACAAGCTACTGAAAAGAAGCATAGGCATAGGCACATCTAGATAGGGAATTTCCTGCAAGGTGCAATGCATAACTCGGCCAACTCATTGTACGAGATTCTAATCACAAAACAAGTGGGCAACAAGTCCTTCCATGCATATTGTGTTTGAATTGTCAAAGCCTTTCTAAAGAAAGCCTGGCTTGGGACATAAAGGAAATCGCTGTCCCAGCCTCCCAGATCTTCTACACTATGTTTTAGTTTCATAATTCTGATCTTTTAAAGATAATTTTCAACAATGCAAAAACAAATTGTCCAAAACAAGAATTGCACTTGATAAAATGCTCTGCTTTCAGTCCACACATCATACAAGAACCAATTGGCTCATTAGATTCCCTACAGTGTGGAAAGAGGCCATTTGGTCCCACAGGTCCACACCTACCTTAGTGGGCGGCACGGTGGCACAGTAGTTAGCACTGTTGCCTCACAGCGCCAGAGACCCGGGTTCAATTCCCGCCTCAGGCGACTAACTGTGTGTGCTAAATTGCCCGTAGTGTTAGGTATAGGGGTAAATGTAGGGGTATGGGTGGGTTGCACTTCGGCAGGTCGGTGTGGACTTGTTGTTCCACACTGTAATGTAATCTAATCTAATCTACTTCCAAAGAGTAACCCACCCAGACCCATTCTCGTATATATTTACTCCTGACTAATACACCTAACACAATGGGCAATTTAGCACGGCCAATTCACCTGACCTACACATCTTTGGATTGTGGGAAGAAACCTACACAAACACAGGGAGAATGTGCAAACTCCACACAGGCAGTCGCCTGAAGAGGGAATCGAACCCAGGTTCCTCAACGTGACTTCAGTCAATGGATGGTGTGCTTGCAAATACTTTTATCAGATGGCTCTTCCTCCTTTAAATCAGTCATATTGTGCACGGCGTTTTTCCAAATTGTTGACAGTTCCGAATTGCTGGCTGTACTTATTAAAACGATTCAAAATTACACAAAAAACCCCTCAGCAATCTGTGATGAGGAATCATAAAGGGACCTGCTTTTGAAATCACCATCTGCGCCTCCAGCAGACTGCTGCATCCATCAGGCAGGATCAATTAGGAGTCGGATTAGCCACAACCCAGTGACCATTTACTACATTAGCTGAATCCTCTGCTTCCGTATCAAAAACCGACCATACGGAATTCAATCTTTGTTAACATCTACTTCCCTTCACCACACAAGGAGCGAAATTTATCGGCTTTTCGCCCAAGTAAAACTTTTCTTACCTTTCACATCTTGGGCTGGGCAGTCGCTAGGGAACTCCGCTTGTTCAGGTCTGCCGTCCACCGAGAAGTAAATGATCTTTGTTGTTGTCATCGCCCGTCTGAGCTTCCAGTCAGATGGTGTGATGATGAGAAGCAGCAGAATGCCGCCTGGGAATGTCTAGCAAATGCGGGCAATGAGGAGCGCTGGGCTGGGGACCAGTGTCACCAATAAAAGCAACACCCACAGAAACTGGAGTTTAAACAGTCAGTCATTGTGAAACATATCATACAAGGAGAGCGCGGAAAACAAATTCCACACCGTAAGTAATCTAATCTAATCTAAATCCATCGCAGGGATCACCCAACTACCGACACAACCGAACGCACGCACATCCAAGCACCTTGACAGTGCATCTAGCAGCAACACAGTCATTCACACACTGTAATTCACACACTCTGCACTAACACATCCTGCGGTCTTACACTCTACAACCATCTGATGAAGGAACGGCGCTCCGAAAGCGAGTGCTTCCAGTTAAACCTGTTGGACTATAACCTGGTGTTGTGTGATTTTTAACTTTGTAGACCCCAGTCCAACACCGGCACTTCCAAATCCTGAAGATATGCACAACGATTCACACCGCGTAATACACACAGCGTTACTCACAGTGCAAGGAACACAGTGTCACTCTTCGCGTGTAACTAGCACACACGCCTCGAACACATACCGTGTAACTAACACACAGAAACACAATGTAACTAATACACACTTCTAACACAGTATAACACACACAGTGTAACGAACACACACCTTCTAGCTCATACAATGTGACTGATACACAGTCACACACAGTGTAACTAACACACAGTCACATACAGCATACGAAACGCACACGCATATATATCCAGCCAGTCACACTGGACATCTAATGCACAAAATCCCAGCCATCTTTAGAAACGTAGACAGACCTGTAACACAAAGGGACACCATTTGGTCTATTGGCTCTGTCCTGGCTAAAAAGATTTCACTGATTTCGTTTTAAATACCTGTTCCACAGCATGTTGGCTATAACACCTCAAGTGCATATTTCATTGGTTTGTCAAAGTAAGGGTTTTTTTTTATCTCAACGACACTCTCAGGTAGTGATTTACAGATTCCCAATAATCTCTGAGTTAATTATTCAAGTTCCCTCAAATATGTGTATAAATTTGTTTAAATCTGTACACCAGCTATTCTTCTACTAATAAAATCTGTCCTTGGTATCCACCAAAACCCATCATAATTTTATACATCTCAATTAAATCTCCTCAATTCTAAAGAAACTATTTCTAACCAATCCAGACTTTCACCATTGCTAAAATTCTCCATTATTGGCAACATCTGCAGATACTGAAGCTGTTCACATACTGCAAGACCTGGACAACATTTGGCTTGCATTGATAAGCAGCAAGTAACATTTGTACCACACAACTGTTATGACACAGAGGTCAAACTCCTCTGTGAACCATACATTCAGAAAAGCTCACCTCACTTCATAATCGATTAAAAGTGTGAGTAAGTGAAAGAGAACTCCTAATTCCCACTATTTAAAGAAAATAACAATTTATTTTTCTAAACCTAATAGTGAACAATAAACAAAAACTATGAACAAATAACTAATTACTGTCTGACCCAACTCTATAAAAATGCTGCTCCAATGACACAGTTATTAAACATGACATTAACTTAACTTAATCTCAAGTCCACACAGTCTCTTATGTTATCTTCCAGTCTTCCTTCCGGTCTCCCAATTCTGCTGTCTTCTCCGTCTTCTTACTTTTTACTGCTTTTATGGGTAAAGGTACCTTTTGATAGATAGTGCCTTCTGAAATTTCTTTGAGAGCAAGATGCTTATTTCTTCAGATAGCATTTGCTCTCCAGCTCCCTGGCAATTGCTCTGACCAGTTTTTAAAACGCCCACGTGTTTAATACCCCGAAAATTGTTCCCACTCATTGGTCCGATGTTGTTAATACAATAAATTCAAACTCAATTAGGTTTTAGTATCCTGGGCATAACTTAAATTAGTTGGTTGAATTTAAATTGTTGGGAGATCCAAGATGGCGGCGATCAAGGAGGATTGTGTTGCAGAGCTCCGCACCGCAGCACAAGCAGAACAAATTTCTTACCCACCCAGTCCGGACCATTGCAATATCCTGGGACTCTGAAAAGGTCGTGGAGTCCCAGGAAATTGTGAAAAATCAATGTACCCCCGTTTTCGCCATCCGGGGATGCCAAAGAAGGGGAGAGGAGCATCCGAGGCCAGGCCCGCAGCCCAGCCTGCGCGATCCTCAGACTCGATTACCTACCAGGCCCTGGTGAAGGAGCTCGCGAAAACTCACGAGATGTTGGGTAAGCAGATAGAGGAGAAGCTGGCTCTAATCGCCATATTGCTGCAGAAGCATGAACAGCAGCTGGAGGACTTAGAAAAAAGGACGGATGAGGTTGAACACAGGGTCACAGTGGTGGAAGCTGATACCAGTTCCTCCAAGGATAGGATCCAAACCTTGGAGACACAGGTTCGTAATTTGCATGACCAAATGGACGATCTTGAGAACAGGGGCAGGAGAAAAAATATTTGGATCGTCAGTCTGCCAGAGGGTAAAGAAGGTGAGCAGCCGGCGGAATGTTTTGAGGACTGGTTGTCGAAATTCCTGAACTTGGAGGCTGGCATGAGAGGCTTGAAGATTGAGAGGGCTCACAGGGTCATGGCGTGGAGGTCAGGTCAGGGTCAATGCCCTCGCCTTCTCTTGGTGCTGTTTCATCATCATAGAGATAAGGAGAGAATCGTGAAAGCTTCCAGAATCCAGGAGAAGGGTCCGAAGGCCGTAATTTATGAGGGCTCTAAGATCATATTCTTCCAGGACTTCTCAACAGCGGTGATCCAGAAAAGAAAATCTGATGACGGTGTCAAGAGAAGACTGAGGGAGCTTGGGATTCAGTACTCTCTGTGGTATTCAGCGGTGCTTCAGATCACCTTAAATGGACATGTCAGAGAAGGCACGAGACTTTGTGGACAAATTAATTTCACTGAACAATTTAGTCTGTACAAATAGTAGTGTTGTTCAGGTTTGTCTTTGTTCTTTAAAAACACAAAGAAGTCCAGTTGAGGCTTTCTTTTCCTTTTTTTTATTGGTAATAATCTGGTTCAAACTATGTTTGGCAGCAGTTGAGATGTGTACTTTCAATTTCTAAGTTGTTATACCAAAGGATGGATGGGGTATTTACCCCTTTTTAAAAAAATACTCTTTATTTGCATTGCTATTCCATGGTGTATTTTCTTTCTTTTCTGCTTGTCTTTGTGGTGCAGCTCTAGCTAGGAGGAGGGAAAATGGTTGGGATGGCTAGATGCCTACTTACAGGTATGCAGTTACAGGTATTTAAATGCCTGGGCTGCAATCTTGGCAACGGGGTGGGAAATTGGGTTTTGGAATGGGTAGTTGCCCCTTTGGTAAGGGGGTGAGTTCCCCTATTCAGCACTGTTGGCGCTTTATATATTGTTTTGCTTTTTGGTTTTTGTTGTATATAATCTTTGATAACTTTGTAGTTTTTATGTTCAATGGATCCTGTGACACTAAGCTCGGTGATTTTTGGTATGTTACTCTTCTCTGGAAGTTAAATGTTACTGCAGAAGGTTATGGCAACTGACTTGATCAAATGGTGTACCTGGAACTTCAAGGGGAGTCGCTCACCAATTAAGAGGAAGAAGATACTTTTGAATCTTAGAAAGGAGAAGGCGGATATTGGTTTGTTACAGGAGGCATACTTGGATGACAGGGAGCATTTGAAACTACGGCAGAATGGCTTTGATTGGGGTTACTTTTCATCTTTTAATACCAGAAGTAAGGGAGTGGCTATATTGGTTAGGAGGAATCTCCTATTTAAGTTACTAGAATGTGTTAAAGTCACACACTGGAGGTTTGTAATTCTCAAAGCCCTAATAAACGGGGAAAAATATGGTGTTTTAAATGTTTATTGCCCTCCAGCCCATCCCCTCAAATTTCTGGTAGTTGTGTTCTCTAAACTGATCAGTCTCAAGTCCTGGCACATCATTATAGAGGGAGATTTTAACTGTCTCATGGATCCCACAGTAGACAGGTTGCTCAAAGGCCCCTCGATACCCTCTGTACAAACTAAACAGTTAGTGGATCCGTGTGGGGAGTTAGGGTTGGTGGACGCCTGGAGGCGTCTCCACCCTACAGACAGGGATTTTACGTTTTTCTCCAATCACTTTTCTCCAGGATTGATTTTTTTCTGACCCCCATGGCAACCCTGGACTTGGTTGCATATTCTGCAATTGGTAATATTACCACCTCCAATCACACTCCAGTGTATCTGTTGGTTAAGATTAAGGATGTTACAGTGGGTCCGAGACATTGGCAGATGGAACCCTTCATCCTCAAGGATAATAAGTTTGTGGAGTATTTCTCTAGGGAATTTCGGGCGTTTCTAGACATCAACTTAGGCTCGGTTGGTAGTTCATCCATCCTCTAGGAAACTGCCAAAGCCTATGCCAGGGGGTTAGTTATTTCCTATTCTGCCAGTTGAAAGCAGAGCTCTGGTTGGCATTAAATTCCATGCTCACGCAGACAGCAAAGAAAGAGCTTACTTTTGCAAAGCAAAGGTTATATGAGCATGGTGACAAGCCAGGCAAATACTTAGCATGTCTTGTCAGGAAAAGGAGCACCCCTCAAGCAATTACGGCGATTAGAGGAGGGTCTGGGAACCTAACATTTGACTCCAAAAAGATTAATGTGGCATACCAGCGATTTTACTCTAAATTATAGCAATCTGAGGGATGTGAGGAGGGGCAGGCCAAAATGGAGTCTTTTTTCAAGGATCTGGAGCTCCCGGGCGTGACCCCCAAACAAGAGTTTTTTTCTCAATGCCCCCTTATCAGAGCAAGAGGTGCAGGAGTCTGTGAAGCAGCTTCAGAATGGAAAGGTGCCCAGTCCTGATGGGCTTCCCAGTGAATTCTATAAGGAATTTATTAACATATTGTCAGGCCCGACGCTCAATATGTTTAATGACTCATACAGCCATGATTGTCTCCTGCCATCTCTGATAGAGGCCAATATTTCACTTATTCTTTAAAAAGGTAAGATCCTGGAGAGCTGTGCTTCTTACAGGCCCATTTCACTCTTAAATGTGGACTTTGAAATCATCTCTAAGACTTTTGCGTTAAGGCTGGAGACGGTGTTACCTTCTTGTGTTAAAGAGGAGCAGATGGGCTTCATGAAGGGCTGCAGATCCTCCAATAATGTTAGAAGGCTGCTTAATGTAATTCAAGCATGTCAACAACACTCAGTACTGGGTTTGGTGATTTCTCTGGATGCAGAGAAGGCATTCGATGGAGTTGAGTGGCCGTACCTTCTCTATACTCTGGAGTGGTTTGGATTGGGCAAAGTCTTTGTAAGATGGGTAAAGGTTATCTACAGTGAGTCTCTTGCTGCAGTCATCACCATTGGGGTGTGATCCAGCAATTTTAACATTTTTAGGAGCAGCCGGCAAGGCTGTCCCCTTTCACTACTGCTTTTCACATTGGTGATTGAACCATTTGTAGGGATACTAATAATATCAGCTCCAGAAGTGGGGTAAAAATTATGTAAGATTCCGTTGTATGTGGATAATGTCCTAATTTTTTTGTCAAATCCAGCAGTTTCAGTGCCTCGCCTGATACAATGCACCAGTACGTTTGATGCCTTTTCGGGGTACAAGCTTAATCTTGTAAAACCAGAGGCTATGCCTATGGGTTGTCTTACGAAGATGCTAGGTCTTGAGGGCGAATATCAATTCCCATTTAGGTGGTCACATGGGGGTTTTGTGTTTTTGGGCATATTCATTACTCCATTTCTGGATCAGCTGTTCAAGGTTAATTTTGTTCAATTATTTGACAAAATCAAAAAAGACCTTCAAAGATAGGAGGCGCTTCCGGTCTCGTGGTTGGGTTGGATAGCGCTTATTAAGATGAATCTTCTCCCCCGTTTGCTATACCCTATACGGATGCTCCCCCTGATTTTCAATAAGCAAACACTCATGAGATTGAACGGCTGGTTCCGCTCTTCTGTTTGGCATCGTAAGCGGCCCCTCGTTAAATTAGCTAAACTGCAAATGCCTCACACATTAGGGGAGTGAATCTCCCAGACATTAAAAGCTACCAGCTAAGCTCGCTTTTATCCTCGGTCAGTGATTGCGCTTCTGGGGATCGTCTTTCAATATGGTTAGATAGAGAAACGTCCCAGGCAAGGTGCCCCCTTATTAGTTTGCTGTTTTTAGACAAAATGAGGACAGTTAGAGAATATTGCCATAACCCAATAGTTACCAATACCGTTAAAGCATGGAGAGCAATTCAGCAGAGGGAAGGCAATATTGGCAAAATATCTTCTCTTACACCTATAGTGGGTATGCCGGGTTTTCAACCGGGGATGATAGATTCAGGATTCAAATATTGGGCAGCTAGGGGTGTGTCTTGCATGGGCGATTTGTTTGAGGGAGACATAATGATGTCCTTCAATCAGTTAGCACGGAAATACAAGCTATCTAACAGGGACCTCTTACGTATTTTTTAAGTTAGGGATTTTATTCAAAAAATGACTATACGTTTGACTGAGCCCTACAAATATGACATAGAGAGGAGGGTGGTCAGTGCTAAGAGTACACGTTCTGTTAGCACTTTATATCATCAATTGGGGGATGCCCCCTCATATGAGTCTGATTGACTCTGCAGGGTGTGGGAGAGAGAGCTAGGCATTGAGGTCTCTTCAGAGGCATGGGAAGATATTTGGATAAACACAAGATTCTCCACAGGGTCTACTTGGTTTTGGACTGTTTGTCAAAATTTAAACCAGGGGTATCTTCAATATGTCCCAAGTGCAAGGTTGGTATGGGCACTCTTAACCATTGTCTCTGGTCCTGTGGTAGGCTTCAAATATACTGGAGCGCTATGGCAGGTGCAATGGAGGGTATTTGGGGTGTAAGGGTGGGGAAGGACTCGATTGCTCTTCTTCTGGGCCTGTCCAGTGTGTTCACTGCAAATGCGCATAAGAAAAAACTTTTCAACATCCTCATTTTCTGCGCAAGAAAGAATATCTTGCTAGGTTGAGTATCCGATAACCCCCCAGGCCTGTCGGGTTTGCGGAAGTTTGTTATGGAGCATATCCCCTTGGATTTTCTCACAAGTATGGTACACCACAAAACTGAGAATTTTTATAAGACATGGCGGACCTTTTTGGAATACCTGGATACAGATTTATCTGCTACTCGAATAAGGGCTTTTATATAACCATAATGATTGTGCTTTTTGAGTCCAATATCCAGAGAGGAGGAACTGCAAATGTATGAGTGTATTGTTTGGCTGAGTTGTTACTATATATTAGTTTGTTGTTGGTTATTATTTATTTAGTTAAATAATTAGTTGAGATTTTTAATACATATTTTTCTATCTCTATACATTTATACATGGGGGGGTTGGTTTTTTTTTACTCTTTTGTTGTGTTCTTTCTTTGTATTGTTTTGAATTGTATTGTTTTGCATTTGTTGTAATATTTTAAAAATCTATTTTTCAATAAAAATATATGTTTTTAAAAATATTGCATTGTTGTCAAAACAGCAACCAAAACTCGGGTATCCATTTAATAGCCATTTGCTACACTTATCTACTTTGGAACAGCCCGTCTCTTAGCTGTTCTGTATTCTGGCAGCTGTGGCTGTACTTTAAATTTACATCAAAATTCAGAAAGCACTTTCTATTTTAAAGTGAATATACATTCTTTCGACTTTGTAACACAATATAAATGGCCATCTCCAACGATAGAGAACATAATTATTTCCCCTTATGGTCAATGGAGCCAACATCACTGAGTCCCTAATTATCAACATCTGGGTGATAACTATTGTTCATAAATTAATCTAGACCAGTCATCTAAATTATGTGGCTGCATGAAAGTAAGAATGGATCAGAGGCTATTGTGAGTAATTCACCTCCTGTGTCCCCAATTCCTGTCCACCAATTACAAGGCATAAGTCAGAAGTGTGATGGAATACCACTTGTCTGGATGTGAAGCATTCCAACAACACTCAAGAGGCTTGCTATCATCTAGGACAAAGCAACCTGCTTGATTACCACCATATCCACCATTTGCAACTTTCATTCCCTTCACTGATGCACAGTAGCAGCAGTATATGCCATCGACAATATGCACTCCAGCAACTCCCCAAGCCTTCTTTGACACACAGCATGTTCAAAACCTGTGAGCTCTACCACTAAGAAGAATTAAAGCAGCAGACACATGGGAATACCACTACCTTCAAGTTTCCCTCTAAGTCACATGCCATCCTAACTTGAAACTATATCCCTGTTCTTTCATTGCCATTGGATCCAAATCAATCATCTTGTAGTTATTCTATGAATTCCTTTTCTAGAGATCTGCTATGAACCTAATTTTTCCAATCGATCTGCATATTAAAGTCTATTGTAATAGTGCCTTTCTTACATGTCTTTGGATGGGGTCCAAGGGAGCTTTACAAGAATGATCCCAGGGATGAAGGGCTTGTTATATGAGAAGTACTTGAGGACTCTGGGAGTGTACTCGATGAAATTTAGAAAGATGCGGGAGATCTCATTGAAACTTACAGAAAACTGAGAGGCAAAAACAGAAATCGCTGGAAAAGCTTAGCAGGCCTGGCAACATTTCTGGAGAGAAATCAGAGTTAACCTTTTCAGGTCCAGTGATCCAGTTCTGAGAAGGGTCACTGAACCCAAACATTAACCCTGATTTTTCCCCACAGATGCACTTGGAATACTGCGTCCAGTTCTGGTCGCCCTATTATAAGAAAGATGTGGATGCTTTGGAGCGGGTTCAGAGGAGGTTTACCAGGATGCTGCCTGGACTGGAGGGCTTATCTTATAAGGAAAGGTTGACTGAGCTCGGACTTTTTTCATTGGAGAAAAGGAGGGGAAGAGGAGACCTAATTGAGGTATACAAGGTAATGAGAGGCATAGATAGAGTCGATAGTCAGAGACTATTTCCCAGGGCAGAAATGACTAACACGAGGGGTCATAGTTTTAAGCTGGTTGGAGGAAAGTATAGAGGGGATGTCAGAGGCAGGTTCTTTACACAGAGAGTTGTGAGAGCATGGAATGCATTGCCAGCAGCAGCTGTGGAGGCAGGGTCATTGAGGACATTTAAGAGACTCCTCGACATACATATGGCCACAGAAATTTGAGGGTGCATACATGAGGATCAGTGATCGGCACAATATCGTGGGCTGAAGGGCCTGTTCTGTGTTGTACTGTTCTATGCTCTATGCTGCCAGACCTGTTGAGCTTTTCCAGCAATTTCTGTTTTTGCTTCTGATTTCCAGCATCTGCAGTTCTTTCTTTTTTTTAGAAAATTGAGAAGCTTGGATAGTGGGGATATTTCCAGCCATATGAGAGACTAGAACACATGGAAACAACCTCAGAGTGAAGGGTCAACTCTTTAGATCTGAGATGAGGAGCAACTTCTTCAGCCAGAGGGCAGTGACTCTGTAGAACCCATTATCGCAGAAGGCTGTGGAGGCCAAGTCATTGATTGTTTTTGAGACAGAGATAATTAGGTTCTTGATTAGTAATGGTATCAAGGGTTATGGGGAGAAGGCAAGAGAATGGGGTTGAGAAACATATTGGCTATGATTGAATGGCAGAACAGACTTGATGGGCCAAATGGCCTGATCCTGCTGCTATATTGTGTGGTCCTTTGATCTGGAATCCTGTCAAAACAGCACTGTGGATGTGTTTTTTTTTTACAAGGCTCCTCACCATGAACTTCTCAAGGACAACTAGGATTGGGAAATAATTGCTAGCCTACCCTGTTTCACCAGCAGCAAAACCTTACCCTCCAGTCATGAGACATCATTCAATACAACACTTCTGCAGCTACCTGGATTCCTGGCAGTCCATTTCTTAAAGCACTGTAGATTTACCCCCCACCCCCATGGATTGCAGTATGTTAAAAGATGGCTCACCACCACTTTCTCAAGTACAAATCAGGATGGAATATTCCCCTTTTGTCTGGATAATGGTGGCTCCAACAACACTAAAAAGCCTTGACATCATTCAGGACAAAGCAATCCACTCAATTAGCACTAAATCCAAACCCACTCATTCCTTCCACCACAAACGCTAAGTAACAGCAGTACAGAAGTTCAGTAAGGTTCCAGAGACAACATCTTCCAAACTCACAACCACTTCCATCCAGAAAGACAAAGGCAGCAGATACATAGGAATACCACTACATGCAAGTTCCCCTCCAAATCATTCACCATGCAGATTTGAAATATATCACCGTTCCTTCAGTGTTGGTTCAAAATCCAAGAACTTCGCCCATAACAGCTGTGTGGTTCAATCTATAGAACACAGATGAAGTAATTCAAGAAGGTTTCTCACCACAACTTACAGTTGTATCACCAATGCCCAACATCAACGAGTATTCAGGATTCAGCATATAGCTAATCATCTAGTATTGATAAAATCTTAGAAACAGTATCAAATCCAAATGTTTAATATGCATGTTAAAACCTCTAAATTCACAGTTACCAATATCTATCTTATACAGGCTGATAGTAATTGCTCTGGCAGAGGGAACTCTGTACCAACATGTTTACACAGGTGAGATAACCTTAATATGACAGTCTCACTCCATTAGATTTCATATTCAGATCAATATCCAATTGAGATGAAGCACTGAGTAATTTGTGCTGAAAGCTGTTTCTCTGATAAATTAAAATAAAAAATTATATCTGCACCCTAAAAACTATTGAGACACCTACATCTAATGCCTAAATTTTAATTCCAATGTATGAAACAAGCCTCACTCGAGATCTAGGCATCAAAATATTTCCTCAAATATACATACATACCAGTATCGAAAAATACTGTCTGAGACATAATACTTACCACCATGACTGTATACTACAGTAATATCCATTACTCATCAACCAGTATCATCAGCAAAACCAGCATTTGTTGCCCATTCCTAGCTACCTTGAACTGAGTGGTTTGTTAGGTCAGATCAGCTGGCAATTAAGAGTCAATCACATTTCTGTGGGTCTGGAATCATGTGTAAGCCTGACGAAGTAAAGATGGCAGATTTCCTTATGCAAAGGACATTTGTGAGTTGGATGGGCTTTTACAAAAATTGACAATGGTTATATAATCACCATTAGGCTGCTATTTAATTCCAAATTTTATTGAAATTTCATCATGTCCCATCCTGGGATCCAAACCCATGTCCCCAGAACATTAGCCTGGAACTGTGGCTTACCAATTCAGTGACAATACCACAAGGCAACCACCTCCTCACATACAACTGACATACTGGGATTCCATGGTTTAATAATAATTGATGTAACACTACCTTAAAAGTATTCAATGCTGCACCTTCTAACGCAGAGAGCTCCAAAGTTGCTGAGAAAGAAAGAATTCTCCTTACTTCAGTCTTTAAAGAGTGCCCCCCTAATTCTCAAGATCATTCAGGATCTTATACATTCAATGTAGTCACCCCTCACTTTTCTAAATATCAGTGGAAACAAGACCAGCCTGTCTGACATTTGCTCAGAAGACAAGCATTTCATTTCTGACATCAACTTTGTAAACAGTCTTTGAACTGCCTCCAACACATATGCAGCCTTCTTTAAATAAAGAAACTAAAGCTCTGCACAGCATTCAAGATGTAATCGCATCAGTGCCTTTTATGACTGAATCTTAATATCTCTGTTTTTGTGTTCAATTCTTCTCAAAATAAAGGACAGCAACCATTAACTTTTTTTATGGTATTCTCTACCTGTATACTATTACTTTGTTATTCCTTGCACTAGAATACTCAGATCCCTCTGCACCTCAGAATGCCAATCATCCTCCATTAAATTAAAACTTTGCGATTTTAGTCTTCCTGCCAAAGTCAAAAACTTCAAATTTTCCCACGTTATACTTCATCAATCAGATCTTTGTGCACTTACTCAATCTTTCTTTTAATCTTCTTCAAAATATACATTTCTGTCTATCTTTCATTGTCATCTGCTCCCTGTCATCCAGTCATTAGTATAACTTATAAGAAGTACAAGAAAGACAGGCTGCATCTGAACTGGAAGGGGACCAATGTCCTGGGTGGAAGGTTTGCTCGAGTAGTTCGAGAGGGTTTAAACTAGTATGGCAGGGGGTTGGGAACCTGGACTGTATACTAGAGGTGAGAGTTGATGCAGATGCAAAAATAGCAAGAGGTAGACAGGCTAGTGGGAAGGATTTTCCTGAGAAGGAACCAAGGGATCAGTTAAAGTGTGTTTGCTTTAACGCAGGAGTATCAGGAATAAAAGTGATGAACTTAGAGCATGGATCAGTACCTAGTGCTATGATGTTGTGGACATAACAGAGACATGGGTTTCTCAGGGGCAGGAATAGTTGCTGGATGTTCCAGGGTTTAGAGCATTTAAAAAGAATAGGGAGGGGGG
>NC_057716.1:89422116-89424817 GCF_004010195.1 Chiloscyllium plagiosum
TCATGTATGCACCCTCAAATTTCTGTGGCCATTTGCATGTCCAGCAGTTTCTTAAATGTCCCCAATGACCTTGCTTCCACAACTGGCCCCTCATGTTAGCCATTTCTGCCCTGGGAAATAGTCTCTGGCTATCGACTCTCTCTATGCCTCTCATCATCTTGTATACCTCAATTAGGTCCCCTCTCCTCCTCCTTTTCTCCAATGAAAAAAATCCGAGCTCAGTCAACCTCTCTTCATAAGATAACTAATTATCTGACCTGCCTCTCATCTTGGCTTTTCTTAAGTTGGAGGCTGTCCCTAACCTCTTGGTTAACCCTGGAAGGTAGATCCTCCCTTTAGAATTTTTCTTTATAGTGGGTAGGTACAGATTCTCAGTGTTCTGAATAAACTTTTTTATTGACAAAGACATTCCGCATGAACCTGTAGACATTCCAACGACAGGAAATTGGCCGTTTTCCAAAGGTAACAATGGTAATTGCCCAGCACTTGCGTCTCCTTCGAATATTCAACTGCGTTGAAATCCAATAGACGTCGTCCATCATCGCGGGCAGAGTAGTATTTCAAAAGCACTCTCATTTCGCCAGCCACAGAAAACCATGCAGAGGTCTCTGAGGGACATGCCAAGATATCGAGTACTGTCCCACATACACACAGCATTACTGAACGGACAATCATTCTCAGAGTCTGGACCAGAACGTTTAAATCGCGCCACGTACACTTGTACTTCAAGAGCATGTTCCACAGTTTAAACACTTGCTAATATCTAGCAACAATTCACACAACAATAACTATCATACTTTGAAATACTGTCCGAGCCGGATTCCCACATTCAACCAATTTGTTTCGATACGTTTCTTTTCCAATATCCAAATGGTTAATAAAATCCGATTAAAATCCCCATCATTGAATTAAACTTATTCAAGTAAGCAAAATACGAAATTGAGAATTTACATTTGGTTCAATACAATGCTCTCAAAATATTAGAAGGGATATCTGCCATCGAATCTATTGCAATTTTTCTTTGGTAAGTTGTGACAAATGACTGGAACATACAGAACAGCAACAGCTCATTCGACCCAACTCAGCAGGTTGGCGCTGCTTTTCCACGCGAATGTGTATTATGATAGGCAAATATGGGTTTTAAATTGAAATATTTAAATTAACTGAGAAGCAGGTGGTGTTTTTGTCCTTTATGTCAAGGACTTTCCCAGGTCCACCAAACTTGACTTGATTCAGTATTTCCTCTGGTGACCGTTGACCTTTGACTCCAAAGCCCCCAAATGAAAGGGGGGCTTTTCTTACAATCTGTGGGGGCAGGTTTTTTTTGCATTGTCAGCGAGTTTTACTCCTCGAGCAAGAGAATTACTGAGCGCCAAGTTTACTGAGGACAGTAACTCAAAGGTAAGCACGATAATTTGTCCTCTGATCATTGCACCACTCGTTATTTTCAACAAGATCGGATAAAAACGATGTTTATTTCCTCAGTTTACTGTCCAAAAGATGATTGACTGAATCTTGCTGGAAGTTGATGTTGCTCTGTTTGTTAATGTGTTCTGGCTTGCCCATTACAATCGCTGCAAATTTGCTTTCACGGCGCCACCTAGTGCATTATTTGGTGGTTCCGATTCAGGTCTCCCCTTCGCCCGAAGCGGCACGGACATGCAACGCTCCTGCAGCCGAATTGTCACCAAGCCGGCAGCACAGTCGATAAAGGTCGTACGCGATTAATATCGCCGTTCCTTCATTGTTCCCTAACAGCTACTGTGGGTGTCACTACTGCGGCGGTTCAACTAGCCAACTCAATCATCCCCTCCCCAGGACCATTCCCCAGCATAGCCAGGAAATGCCAGCCCAGCCAGCGAAACCCACAAGCCATGAACAAATAAATTAGATCTTTTTTTCAGTTTCTATGCAGTTAAACTTTAGGCAGAAAACAGGCTGGCAGCACTTCTGTGGGAAGCTAGAGAAGTGATTGCTGGGCCTCTTGCTGAGATATTTGTGTCATCCATAGTCACAGGTGAGGTGCCGGAAGACTGGAGGTTGGCAAACGTGGTGCCACTGTTGAAGAAGGGCGGTAAAGACAAGCCAGGGAACTATAGATCAGTGAGCCTGACCTCAGTGGTGGGCAAGTTGTTGGAGGGAATCATGAAGGACAGGATGTACATATATTTGGAAAGGCAAGGACTAATTAGGGATAGTCAACATGGCTTTGTGCATGGGAAATCATGTCTCACAAACTTGATTGAGTTTTTTGAAGAAGTAACAAAGAAGATTGATGAGGGCAGAGCAGTGGATGTGATCTATATGGACTTCAGTAAGGCGTTCGACAAGGTTCCCCACGGGAGACTGATAGCATGGTTAGATCACATGAAATTCAGGGAGAACTAGCCATTTGGTAGAAGACAGAGGGTGGTGGTGGAAGGTTGCTTTTCAGACTGGAGGCCTGTGATCAGTGGTGTGCCACAAGGATCGGTGCTAGGTCTATTGCTTTTCATCATTTATATAAATGATTTGGATGTGAACCTAGGAAGTATGGTTGGAAAGTTTGCAGATGACACCGAAATTGGAGGTGTAGTGGACAGCGAAGAGGGTTACCTCAGATTACAACAGGATCTAGACCAGATCGACCAATGGGCTGAGAAGTGGCAAGTGGAGTTTAATTCAGATAAATGCGAGGTGCTGCATTTTGGGAAAGCAAATC
>NC_057716.1:89425084-89426595 GCF_004010195.1 Chiloscyllium plagiosum
CTGGAAGAGCACAGCAATTCAGGCAGCATCCGAGGACAGGCAAAATCGACGTTTCGGGCAAAAGCCCTTCATCTTTATTCCTGATGAAGGGCTTTTGCCCGAAACGTTGATTTTGCCTGTCCTCGGATGCTGCCTGAATTGCTGTGCTCTTCCAGCACCACTGATCCAGAATCTGGTTTCCAGCATCTGCAGTCATTGCTTTTACCTTGTTGAGTCTTTCATCTGTTCGAATACCATGATAGTTTCACTTCTTTCATGTGTAAATCACAAAACCTTTTTTTAAAAGTTGCATTCCAAAGCATTGTGTCGCAGAATTCTCAATGAAAGCCCAGCTGCTAGGACTATAAATATTCGTTTTTGATTATATGAAATTCTTAGTGGAATATTTGAATCTTATTTCTGAGGAAGGGTCACTGGATCCGAAATGTTAACTTTGATTTCTCCGCACAGATGCTACCAGACCTGCTGGGTTTTTCTAGCAACCTCTGTTAAAATCTTATCTAACTGGCCTCACATTAAAATCAAGATGGCCTCGAGGAACCTTAGTGTAACATGATAGATCAGTGTGCTTGTTACAAAGCAAACTTCAATAGGGGGACCATTCAGCCAAAGTCTATGAATTGGAGCGGCTCAGATTACGTTCTGGACTGGCGAGTAAAATAACATTTTCACAAACTGTCATGAACACATGATTCACTTTGTGTTGATCTCTAATATGCAAATTTCAATCATCATATACTGAATGTAGTTAAGTTGTTTCAGTTTTGTTGGGACTGGAGTATTCTCAATTTTCAGGTGCTAATATGGTTTTGGAAGCATGTCCTTCTTCTTGTCTTCTGATCCAAGACAGACTGGATCTAAACTCAATGGAGCTCCTCCAGAACACGAGGGGGCGCAGTGAGGGGCAGATAGTTTTCCTCCATAACACGAGGAGGCTCAGTGAGGGCGAACGGAGCTCCTCCAGAACACGAGGGGGCGCAGTGAGAGGTGAACGGAGCTCCTCCAGAACACGAGGGGGCGCAGTGAGAGGCGAACGGAGCTCCTCCAGAACACGAGAGGGCGCAGTGAGAGGTGAACGGAGCTCCTCCAGAACGAGAGGGCGCAGTGAGAGGTGAACGGAGCTCCTCCAGAACACGAGAGGGCGCAGTGCGAGGCGAACGGAGCTCCTCCAGAACACGAGAGGGCGCAGTGAGAGGTGAACGGAGCTCCTCCAGAACACGAGAGGGCGCAGTGAGAGGCGGACAGTAAGTGTGTGACTATGGGACACTCTTTCCGCGGTTGCGGAAGCTCAAAGCTCTCTCGTCCTCAACGTGGTGACCGAGAGCGGCTGCGGGGATCCGACCGCGTTGTGAAACTTTCGGGGTCGGCACAAAACAGCGATGGCGGCGTCGAAGAGTGATCCGGGCCTCCGCGCCCAGCAGTCCATGTCTCTCGACCCCAAGATGCAGGAGGAGTTTCAACGGAAGCTGCACGGGATGAAGAAGGTGGGGGAGGGGAGGAGAGGAGATGGG
>NC_057716.1:89431508-89435113 GCF_004010195.1 Chiloscyllium plagiosum
GAATGCAGGAGTCCAATTCTGGAAGGGGCGTGAGGTGGAGGGGAGGGAGAAATGAGGTGGGGGAGTGGGTGGTGGATGGGAATGGAAAGGTACTGAGTTGGCAGGACTGAGAGGCATTGTGAGGGAGAGAATGGAGTATAAAAGTAGGGAGGTTTTTCTAAAACTATACAACGCACTAGAGTTCAGAGTGTGGTGCTGGAAAGGCACGGAAGGTCAGGCAGCGTAGAGATGTACAACATGGAAACAGTCCCTTCAGGCCAACTTGCCTATGCCGGCCAGATATCCCAACCCAATTTAGTCCCACCTGCCAGCACCCGGCCCATATCCCTCCAAACTCTTCCTATTCGTATACCCATCCAAATGCCTTTTAAATATTGCAATTGTACCAGCCTCCACCACTTCCTCTGGCAGCTCATGCCATACACATACCACCACCCTCTGAGTGAACTAGTTGCCCCTTAGGTCTCTTTTATGTCTTTCTCCTCTCACCCTAAACCTATGCCCTCTAGTTCTGGATGCCCCAAACCAGGAAAGAGACTTTGCCTATTTATCCTATCCATGCCCCTCATGATTTTGTAAACCTGCTATATGGTCACCCCTCAGCCTCCGACGCTCCAGGGTAAACAGCCCCAGCCTGTTCAGCCTCTCCCTATAGCTCAAATCCTCCAACCCTGGCAACATCCTTGTAAATCTTTTCTGAACCCATTCAAGTTGCACAACATCTTTCCGATAGGAAGGAAACCAGAATTGCACGCAATGTTCTAACAGTGGCCTAACCAATGTCCTGTACCGCCACAACATGACCTCCCAACTCCTGTACTCAATACTCTGACCAATAAAGGAAAGCATACCAAACGCCTTCTTCACTAACTTATCTACCTGCGACTCCACTTTCAAGGATCTCTGAACCTGCACTCCAAGGTCTCTTTGTTCAGTAACACTCCCGAGGACCTTACCATTAAGTGTATAAGTCATGCTAAGATTTGCTTTCCCAAAATGCAGTATCTCACATTTATCTAGATTAAACTCCATCTCCCACTTCCTCAGCCCATTGACCCATCTGATCAAGATCCCGTTGTATTCTAAGGTGACCACCTTCACTGTCCACTACACCTCCAATTTTGGTGTCATCAGCAAACTTACTAACTGTACTTCTTATGCTCACATCCAAACCATTTATATAAATGATGAAAAATAGTGGACCCGGCACCACTGGCACTCCACTGGTCACAGACTTCCAGTCTGTAAAACAACCATCCACCACCACCCTCTGTCTTCTACCTTTGAGCCAGTTCTGTATCCAAATGGCGAGTTCTCCCTGTATTCCATGAGATCTAACCTTGCTCGAATGCCTTACTGAAGTCCATGTAGATCACATCTACTGGTCTGCCCTCATCAATCCTCTTTGTTACTTCTTCAAAACAATCAATCGATTTTGTGAGACATGATTTCTCACGCATAAAGCCATGTTGACTATTCCTAATCAGTCCTTGCCTTGCCAAATACATGTACATCCTGTCCCTCAGGATTCCTTCCAATAACTTGCCCACCACCGACATCAGGCTCACTGGTCTATGGTTCCCTGGTTTGTCCTTACCACCTTTCTTAAACAATGACACCATGTTAGCCAACCTCCAGTCTTACTCACCTGTGACTATCAATGATCCAAGTATCTCAGTAAGAAGCCCAGCAATCACTTCTCTAGCTTCCCACAAGAGTTCTAAGGTACACCTGATCAGGTCCTGGGAATATATCCACCTTTACCTGTTTCAAGACATCCAGCACTTCCTCCTCTGGAATATGGACATTTTTCAAGATGTCGCCATCTATTTCCCTGCATTCTATATCTTTCATGTCATTTTCCACAGTACATACTGATGCAAAATACTCGTTTAGTATCTGCCCCCCCCTCCTGCAGCTCCACACAAAAGCCGCCTTGCTGATCTTTGAGGGGCGCTATTCTCTGCCTAATTACCCTTTTGTCCTTAATGTATTTGTAAAAACCCTTTGGATTCTCCTTAACTGTATTTACCAAAGCTATCTCATGTCCCCTTTTTGCCCTCCTGATTTCCCTCTTAAGTATACTCCTACTGTCTTTATACTCTTCTAAGGATTCACTTGATCTATCCTGTCTATACCTTACATATGCTTCCTTCTTTTTCTTGACCAAATCCTCAATTTCATTAGTCATCCAGCATTCCTTATACCTACCAGCCTTTCCTTTCACCCTAACAGGAATATACTTTCTCTGGGCTCTCGTTATCTCATTTTTGAAGGCTTCCCATTTTCCAGCCATCCCTTTACCTGCGAACATCTGCACCCAATCAGCTTTTGAAAGTTCTTGCCTAATACCATCAAAATTGGCCTTTCTCCAATTTAGAACTTCAACTTTTAGATCTGGTCTATCCTTTTCCATCACTATTTTAAATTTAATAGAATTATGGTCGCTGGCCCCAAAAGGGCTCGCCCACTGACACCTCAGTCAGCTGCCCTGACTTATTTCTCAAGTGTAGGTCAGAATTTACACCTTCTCTAGTAGTTACATTCACATTCTAAATCAGAAAATTTTCTTGTACACACTTAACAAATTGCTCTCAATCTAAACCCGTAACACTATGGCAGTCCCAGTTTGTGTTTGGAAAGATAGCTGCAGGAGAATCGACGTTTCAGGCAAAAGCCTTTCACCAGGACATTCCTGATGAAGGGCTTTTGGCCGAAACATTGATTGTCCTGCTCCTCAGATGCTGCCTGACCTGCTGTGCTTCTCCAGCATCACATCTTCAGTATCTGCAGTGCTGACTTTTGCCTATACGAGGCACTAGTCAGACAACAGCTAATATTATAAACTGTTTTAGGCCTTTTATGTAAGGAAAGATATACTGGTATTGGAGGCAGTCCAGAGTTATAGAACAGAGAACAATACAGCGCAGTACAGGCCCTTCGGCCCTCGATGTTGCGCCGATCCAAGCCCACCTAACCTACACTAGCCCACTATCCTCCATATGCCTATCCAATGCCCGCTTAAATGCCCATAATGAGGGAGAGTCCACCACTGCTACTGGCAGGGCATTCCATGAACTCACGACTCGCTGAGTAAAGAACCTACCCCTAACATCTGTCCTATACCTACCACCCCTTAATTTAAAGCTATGCCCCCTTGTAATAGCTGACTCCATACGTGGAAAAAGATTCTCACTGTCAACCCTATCTAAACCCCTAAATCATCTTATACTCCTCTATCAAGTCACCCCTAAACCTTCTCTTCTCCAATGAAAACAACCCCAAGTGCCTCAGCCTTTCCTCATACGATCTTTCTACCATACCAGGCAACATCCTGGTAAACCTCCTCTGCACCCGTTCCAGTGCCACCACATCCTTCCTATAGTATGGCGACCAAAACTGCACACAATACTCCAGATGCGGACGCACCAGAGTCTTATACAACTGCAACATGACCTCAGTACTCCAGAACTCAATTCCTCTACCAATAAAAGCCAGTACGCCATATGCATTCTTCACCGCACTATTTACCTGGGAGGCAACTTTCAAAGATCTGTGTACATGGACAACAAGATCCCTCTGCTCATCCACACTACCAAGTACCC
>NC_057716.1:89436640-89441003 GCF_004010195.1 Chiloscyllium plagiosum
TATAACTCTCAATCGCCCTAATTGAACCTTCACGTCTCATCTTGAGATAGGCCGCCCTCTTCCATTTAACAAGGGATTCCAATTCCTTATTAAACCACGGCTCCCTCGCATGACCCTTTCCTCCCTGCCTGACAGGTACATAATTATCAAGGACACTCAATATTTGCTTCTTGAACAAGCTCCACATATCATTTACATTCTTGCCTTGGAGTCTACTTTTCCAAGCCACGCATCCTAAGTCATGCCTCACCGCATCACAATTTCCCTGACTCCAGCTATAACTCTTGCCCTGTAGTACACACTTATCCCTCTCCATCACGAGAGTAAAAATCACTGAATTATGGTCACTATCCCCAAAGTGCTCACCTACCTCTAATTCTAACACCTGGCCTGGTTCGTTACCCAGAACCAAATCCAGTATGGCCTCACCTCTTGTTGGCCTGTCTACATATTGTGTCAGGAAACTCTCCTGCACACATTGAACAAACACTGACCCATCTAACGAACTTGAGCTATAGCTTTCCCAATCAATATCAGGGCAAGTTAAAGTCCCCCATAACAACCACCCTATTACTGTCACTCATCTCCTGAATCACCTTCCCTATCCTTTCTTCAATGATTCTAGGGCTATTAGGAGGCCTGTAAAAGACTCCTTACAGGGTGACCTCACCTTTCCTATTCCTAACCTCCGCCCAAACTACCTCAGATGGCGAGTCTTCATCCATCGTCCTTTCCACCGCTGTAATACTATCTTTGACAAGCAATGCCACACCTCCCCCTCTTTTACCCCCACCTCTGACCCTACTAAAAAATTTAAACCCTGGGACCTGCAACAGCCAATCCTGTCCCTGTTCTACCCATGTCTCCGTAATAGCCACAACATCGAAGTCGCAGGTACCAACCCACGCTGCAAGTTCTCCTACCTTATTTCGTATACTTCTTGCATTGAAGTATACACACTTCAAGCCACTTTCCTGTTTACAGGCACTCTCCTTTGAAATTGATGCCATGTTCCTAACCTCCCTACACTCCAGGTCCTGCACCCTAAAGCTACAGTCTGGGTTCCCATGCCCCTGCAGAGTTTGTTTAAACCCCCCCCAAGAGCACTAGCAAACCTCCCCCCAAGGATACTGGTGCCCCTCAGGTTCAGGTGCAGACCATCCTGTTTATAACAAACGCACCGTCCCTGGATGGTCACGAACCACCAACCTTCCGGTTAACAGCCGTTCACTTGGAGTTACTAAGTATGCAGGGACTATGTCGTGAGAAGTTGAGTGCATTGGAATTTTAACATGAGAATAAATTTATTGAAACATACAACATTTTTGGAGGACTTGACAGGATAGAGTCATAGAGTGATAGAGATGTACAGCACGGAAACAGACCTTTCACTCCAATCCGTCCATGCCGACCAGCTATCCCAACCCAATCTAGTCCCACCTGCCAGCACCCGGCCCATATCCCTCCAAACCCTTCCTATTCATATACCCATCCAAATGCCTTTTAAATGTTGCAATTGTACTCGCCTACACCACTTCCTCTGGCAGCTCATTCCACACATGTACCACCCTCTGTGTGAAAAAGTTGCCCCTTAGGTCTCTTTTATATCTTTCCCCTCTCACCCTAAACCTATGCCTTCTAGTTCTGGACTCCTCGACCCCAGGGAAAAGACTGTCTATTTACCCTATCCATGTCACTCATGATTTTGTAAACCTCTATAAGGTCACCCCTTAGCCTCTGACGCTCCAGGGAACACAGCCCTAGCCTGTTCAGCCTCTATCTAGAGCTCAAATCCTTCAACCCTGGTAACATCCTTGTCAGTCTTTTTGAACTCTTTCAAGTTTCGCAACATCTTTCCTATAGGAAGGAGACCAGAATTGCACGCAATATTCCAACAGTGGCCTAACCAATGTCCTGTACAGCCACGCCATGACCTCCCAACTCCAGGATAAATGCAGAACGATTGTTTCCCCTTGGGGCGAGTCTAGGATCAGAGAGCATGATCTCAGAATGAGGGATTTTGTATTTAACACAGAGATGAGAACTTGCTTTTAAGTGATTGCTTTTATGATGAAAAAAACATTCCACAATCCTTCAAAAATGAACATGCGGGAAATGTACACCTGGGATGAGGGAGTGATGAGGAAAATGGTCCCTGAGAAAGGTTTTGAGGGTAGGTGGTTTTGGCCAGGGACAAGGACAGGGCAAGAAAGTGAAGGTGGGGAATATTGATTCAGTCACGATCTTATTGATTGGCAGAGCACACTCGAAGGTGTGAACAGCCTACACTTTTCCTATTTCTTATGGTCTTTGGACGTCTGGAAGCAATGTCTCAACAGCTGAAGGCTATCGCAGTGTTGAGCTGCAAGAGTGAAGTTGGCCAAAGTAAAAAGAAAACTGTAGGGCTGGGAGGATTGGAGATTTATGACAGGATAAGGAAACAAGGATATGTGGATAAGTGCTAGAATTTTAAACAAACATTTTGAAAAATGCTAGAGAAACTCAGCAGATCTACAGGTTGCACAGGCTGGCGCAACATCGAGGGCTAAAAGGCCTGTAATGTGCTGTAATGTTCTATAAATGTCTGGCAGCATCTGTCTGGAGGGAAATAGTTATGTTTCGAGAAAGATTTGACTCTTCTTCAGGACTAGGACTATATGAACTTTATGCTGAATAATGAGAATTCAGTATTGACCTTGATATGTAAGCAGCAATTATTGAAGGATGTGGTAATTGCAATAGAGATTTGCACAAATTTCAGCTGAGAGAGCATGTGTCGGAGGCTAATAAAGGTGGTGTATTCTACTGATAAGGCGGGAGGGACTAATGTAGAAAAGCAAGTGAGCAATGTTGCAAAGCTGGAAATAAGTGGTCTTGATGTATAGAATACAGGATACTTTCAGGTAAAGCTTTGGAGTTGAATATCATCTTATGTCTGTAAAATATTCGATAGGACTTACCATATGTATATAATATTGTTTTGCACTCAATGAGATCCCATAAATAATGATAAGGTAATGGTTAAGTTCATATAGTTCTGTTGGTGTTGACTGAGGGAGGAACTTTGACCACAGGACAAAACAAAATACGTGATCCAAGTAATAATATAGAGAGCCTTTAGCAGCAACTAGAATATATGGAGTGTGGACTTCATGCAGTGTCTCATCTGAGAGACAAGAAACACAAATATTGCAAATCCTCTGTAAAGTTGTGCTGTATTGACAACATTGATGGTCTGAAATTTACAACCTCCAAATTAAGTGCTACAAAGTGTACAGGGTTGGTCATAGAACATAGAACATAGAAGAATACAGCGCAGTACAGGCCCTTTGGCCCTCGATGTTGCGCCGATCCAAGCCCACCTAACCTATACTAACCCACTATCCTCCATATACCTATCCAATGCCCGCTTAAATGCCCATAAAGAGGGAGAGTCCACCACTGCTACTGGCAGGGCATTCCATGAACTTACGACTCGCTGAGTGAAGAACCTACCCCTAACTTCAGTCCTATATCTACCCCCCCCTTAATTTAAAGCTATGCCCCCTTGAATAGCTGACTCCATACGTGGAAAAAGATTTTCACTGTCGACCCTATCTAAACCCCTAATCATCTTGTACACCTCAATCAAGTCACCCCTAAACCTTCTTTTCTCTAATGAAAACAGCCCCAAGTGTCTCAGTCTTTCCTCATACGATCTTCCTTCCATACCAGGCAACATCCTGGTAAACCTCCTCTGCACCCGTTCCAGTGCCTCCACATCCTTCCTATAGTATGGCAACCAAAACTGCACACAATATTCCAGATGCGGCCGCACCAGAGTCTTATACAACTGCATCATGACCTCAGGACTCCGGAACTCAATTCCTCTACCAATAAAAGCCAGTACGCCATATGCCTTCCTCACCGCACTATTTACCTGGGTGGCAACTTTCAGAGATCTGTGTACATGGACACCAAGATCCCTCTGCTCATCCACACTACCAAGTATCCGACCATTAGCCCAGTACCCCATCTTTATGTTATTCTTCCCAAAGTGAATCACCTCACACGTAGCTACATTGAATTCCATTTGCCACCTTTCATTATTGGGATTGTATTATAGACCCCCAATAGTCAGAGGGAAATTGAGAAACAAACTTGTAAGGAGATCTCAGCTATCTGTAAGAATAATAGGGTAGTTATGGTAGGGGATTTTAATTTTCCAAACATCGACTGGGACTGCTATAGTGTTAAAGGTTTAAATGGAGAGGAATATCTTAAGTGTGTACAAGACAATTTTCTGATTCAGTATGTGGATGTACCGACTAGAGAAAGTGCAAATCTTGACCTACTCTTGGGAAATAAGGCAGGGCAGGTGACT